>NW_028189138.1:0-29117 GCF_054131305.1 Coturnix japonica | reverse complement strand
TTCATCTAAAATCGCCTTTTTTTTGTTGCTGTCATTCATTCATTCTTAATTTCCCTCCTTTCTCTTTTCGTTCCCGCTGTAGTTTTTAGGGCCGCTTTGTGAAACGCTTATGGGGTTTGCTTTCAGTTTTGGGTCCCCCCCCCCCCCCTCGTCCCCTTTAAGCCCCCTCCCCTATTAACCCCCCCCCCAGCTCCTAATAGCGTGCGGTGTTGCTGCAGGTGTCAGGAGGGCTCCGCTGTGTAAATAGGCCGCTATAGAAACCGACCTTTTTAAAAGGTGGGTGTAAAAAAGTGAAAAAAAAAAGGTAAAAAAAAAGAAAAAGAGTTAAAAAAAAAAAAAAGGTAAAAAGACAAAAAGAAATAATTAAAAAAACCCGTCAACCGGGCGGGGAAAAAAGGCGAAAAGTGGGGAAAAAGGGAAAGGGAAAAAAAAGAAAAAAATGGAAAAAATAACCAACCCCGATGACGTAAAAATAAAAGGGGCAGAGCCAGCGCGGAGCCCCCGGGGTGGGGGGGGGGATGGGGGGGGTCGTTGTGTGACTGGGCCATGAGCCGAGAGGGAGGGGTGACCCCCCCACCCCACCAGCTCCCCCCTCCCCCCCCCCTCCATTCTGTGCCTTCACACACGCGGACCCCCCCCCCCCTCTTTCCCCTCCCCCCACCTTCACCCCTCCCTTCGCCCCCCCCTTATCCCCCCCCCATTTTGGCCCCACAGCGCAGGGGGGGGAGGACTGGGGGGAGCTGTGGGGGGGGGGTTGGGGGATATTGGGGTGGGGGGGTTTTGGGGGGGGGGGTTGGGGAGGGGCCGAGTATTATAACTGTAACTGTATTTGCACTGTTTTTCTTATTGCATTGGCATATATACAATATCCATCTATACCAGCTCTGTGCCGCCTCCTGCATCGCGACCCCCCCTCCCAAAATAAACCCCCCCACACACCCAAAAATAACCCCCCCCACCCCACATCGTGAGCAACACAAAGATGGGGGCTCATGGGGGGGGGGGGCTCAGCTCCTTTCCTTCCATCCCCACCTATGGGTGCTGGAATCTGCTCTGCCACCCCCCCCCCATCTCTGAGCCCCCCCCCATCATCTCTGTGCCCCCCCCCAGTGGGTCTATGGATACATTCAGTCCCCCCCCCCCCATCTCTGAGCCCCTCCCCATCATCTCTGTGCCCCCCCCAATGGGTCTATGGATCCACTTTGCCCCCCCCCCCCCCCTCACTGGGTGCTGGGATCTGCCCTGTGCCCCCCCCCCCCCCTCCAATGGGTCTGTGGATCCATTCTGCCCCCCCATCCCCATCTATGAGCCCCCCCCCCACCATCCATCATCTCTGTGCCCCCCCCACACTGGGTCTATGGATCCCCTCTGCCCCCCCCCACTGGGTGCTGGGATCTGCCCTGTGCCTCCCCCCCCAATGGGTCTATGGATCCATTCTGCCCCCCCCCCACCAGCTCTGTGCCCCCCCCCTCAATGGGTGCTGGGATCCACTCTGTTCCTCTCCCCCCCCCCCCCAATCTGTGCCCCCCCCCCATTGGGTCCTTGGATCCATTCTGTGCCCCCCCCCCCCACAATCTGTGCCCCCCCCCATTGGGTCCTTGGATCCACTCTAGCCACCCCAATGGGTCCTTGAATCCTCTGTGCCCCCCCCCCCCTTATGGTTGCTGGGGTCCTCTCTGAGCCCCCCCCCACAATCTGAACCCCCCCCCCCCCTCAAATGGGTGCTGAGATCCTCCCTGTGCCCCCCCCCCCCCCCCCCCCCAGCACAGTGAGGACAGCCAGACAGGGGGGGTTGCTATAAAAACGTCCTTATTTAGCTAAAAAAAAAGGTTTTTAGGTACAAAAAGCCCCAAAGTGGGGAAGGCACTGCTGGATGGGGGGGGGGAGATGGGATTAGGGGGGTATTGGGGTGGATATGGGGGTATTGGGGGGGATATGGGGATATAGGGCTGGATATGGGGGTGTTGGGGTGGATATGGGGGTATTGGGGTGGATATGGGGGCATTGGGGTGGATATGGGGGCATTGGGGTGGATATGGGGGTATTGGGGTGGATATGAGGATATAGGGGTGGATATGGGGGTATTGAGGTGGATATGGGGATATTGGGGTGGATATAGGGATATAGGGCTGGATATAGGGGTACTGGGGTGGATATGGGTGTATTGGGGTGGATATGGGGATATAGGGGTGGATATGGAGAGATTGGGGTGGATATGGGGGTATGGGGGGGGATATGGGGATATAGGGCTGGATATAGGGGTATTGGGGTGGATATGGGGGTATTGGGGTGGATATGGGGGTATTGGGGTGGGTATGGGGGTGGGTATGGGGGTATTGGGGTGCATATGGAGAGATTGGGGTGGATATGGGGGTATTGGGGTGTATATGGGGGTATTGGGATGGGTTTGGGACCATCATTGGGATGGACATGGGGCTATGGGGATGTGAGATGTCAGGACGGATATGGGGACAACGGGATGGATATGGGGACATGGAGATGGATTGAGGGGGGGGCAGAGATCCTAATGGAGCTGCTGGGACGGATATGGGGCCATTGGGGGGATGGGGGACATCGAGGTGGGCATGGGGCCATTAGGATGGATGGGGGGCATTGGGGTGGGTAAGGGGACATCACTGGGACAGACATGGGGGTGGGAATAGGGTCATTGGGGTGGGAGTGGGGCCATTGGGATGGACATGGGGCCATTGGGGTGAGTGGTGGCCATTGGGATGGATATGGGGACGTTAGGACGGATATGGGGGCACTGAGATGGATGTGGGGCATTGGGGGTGGATGGGGGATATTGGGATGGATATGGGGCCATTGGGGTGAATGGGGGCCGTTGGGATGAATATGGGGGCATTGGGGTGGATGGGGGACTTAGATGTGGATGGGGGGATATTGGGATGGATATGGGGCCATTGGGACGGATATGGGGGCGTTAGGGTGAATGAGGGGACATTGGGGGGGATGGGGGGACACTGGGATGGATATGGGGCCATTGGGGTGGATGGAGGACATCGGGGTCAATGGGGGGACACTGGGGTGGATGGGGGATATTGGGATGGATGGGGGATATTGGGATGGATATAGGGACATAGAGGTGGATGGTGGATATTGGGACAGATATGGGGACACTGGGGGTGATGGGGGGACAATGGGATGGATATAGGGACATAGAGGTGGATGGGGGATATTGGGATGGATATAGGGACACTGGGGTGGCTGGGGGATATTGAGATGGATGGGCCCATAGATTTGCTGGGGTCCATGGGGCCGGTTGTGGGGCGGCCCTAGATGCGGATGCGGCCCGTGACGACGCCGTCCCACTGCTCGCGGCCCATGGGGACGTAGGCGGCCGCGGCGACGTCCAGCAACAGCAGCGGAACCGGGACACGGGTCGGGTCGAAACCGTCCTGAGCCAGCAACGACTTGAGCTGCTTGAAGGTGGGGGTCACCTCCAGCTGCTCCTGGGGGGCACAAGGGGGTCAATGGGGTCAATGGGGTCAATGGGGGCACAATGGGGTCAATGGGGGCACACAATGGGGGCACAACCCACACCAACACCCCACACCCCAATGGGGTCACCCCATTCCCTCTTACAGCAGGGTCACCCCATAACCCCACACTGGGACCACCTCACACCCCATGGGGTCACCCCACAACCCCACCCTGAGCTCACCCTATACCCCACATGAACACCCCACACCCCAGTGGGGTCACCCCATTCATTTCCACACTGGGGTCACCCCAATACCCCACACCATGGTCACCCCATACCCCAAACCAACACCCCACATCCCATAGGGTCACCCCATTCCCTCTTATATTGAGGTCACCCCATAACCCCACACCAGGGCCATCCCCCACCCCATGGAATCACCCCATAACACCACCCTGAGCTCACCCTATGTCCCCCCACACCAGGGTCACCCCATAACACCCTATGCCAGGATCACCCCATTCCCTCTCATATTGGGGTCACCCCATAACCCCACCCTGATGTCACCCCATGGGGGCACCCCCCACCCTATAGACAGACCCCATTACCTGCAGCCGGATGAACCTTGGCCACGCGTAGGGCGGCAGCACCGCAGCCACGTGTTGGAACAGCTCAGCCCCATCCAGCTCCCACCCAGGACGCAGCACCACCGCAGCCATCCCCGCACGGCCCTCATGGCCTTTATATGGGATGGGGGACACAGGGCAGGTTGGGGGGCAGCGCTGTGGGGCCGGGGGGGGCTGTGGGGTGTGTGGGTACCTGGCACGGTGACGCCGTACACAGCTGCCTCCTGTAGGGCCGCGTGGGTCAGCAGCGCCTCCGCAACCTCCGTGGTGGAAACGTTCTCTCCTTTCCACCTGGGGGGGTCGGAGGGGTTGGATGAGGGTCCTATAGGGCCGAGGGTGCCATAGGGCTGAGGGTCCTATAGGGCTGAGGGTTCTATAGGGCCGAGGGTGCCATAGTACTGAGGGTCCTATAGGACTAAGGGTGCCATAGGGCTGAGGGTGCCATAGGGCTGCGGTTGCTCCCTATAGGGCCGTTGTTGGCTCCCATAGGGTTGTAGTTCCCATAGGGCCATGGTTGGTCCCCATAGGGCCGTTCTTGGCTCCCATAGGGCCGTGGCTCCCATGGGGCCATGGTTGGCTCCCATAGGGCTGTAGTTGGCTCTCATAGGGCCATTGTTGGCTCCCATAGGGCCACGGCTGGTCCCAATAGGGCTGTGGTTGGTTCCCATAGGGCTGTGGCTCCTATAGGGCCATGATTGGTTCCCACAGGGCCGTGATTGATTCCCATAGGGCTGCTGTTGGCTCCCATAGGGCCATGGCTTCCATAGGGCCATGGTTGGTCCCCATAGGGCCGTTGTTGGCTCCCATAGGGCTGTAGCTCCCATAGGGCCGTTATTGGCTCCCATAGGGCTGTGGCTCCCATAGGGCTGTTATTGGCTCCCATAGGGCCACAATAGGTCCCCATAGTGCTGTAGATGGTCCCCATAGTGCTGTAGTTGGTCCCCATAGGGTTGGTGCCCATAGGGTTGGTGCCCATAGTGCTGTGGTTGGTGCCCATAGGGTTGGTGCCCATAGGGTTGGTGCCCATAGTGCTGTGGTTGGTCCCCATAGTGCCATAGTTGGTCCCCATAGTGCCATAGTTGGTCCCCATAGTGCCATAGTTGGTCCCCATAGGGTTGGTGCCCATAGGGTTGGTGCCCATAGGGTTGGTGCCCATAGTGCCATAGTTGGTCCCCATAGGGTTGGTGCCCGTAGTGCCGTGTGTTGGCGCTGACCTGAAGGTGTCCCCGGTGCGGTCGCAGAATCGCACGAAGCCGAGTTCGTCCTCCTCCATCAAGTCCCCGGTGCTGAAGAACGTGTCGCCCTCCACAAAAACGTCCCTGAGCAGCTTCTGCTCCGACTGCGCCCGGCTGCCCACGTAGCCCAGGAACGGCGTCCGCGGCGTCACCGGAGCCACCAGCAGCCCCGGCTCCCCTGGGGGCAGAGCCCACAGCGTCAGCGCCGCACAACTCAGCACTATCCTAACCAACCCATCCCATCCCATTCAATTCAGCCCCATCCCATCCCAACCCATCTCATCCCAATTCATCCCAACCCATCCCAACCCATCTTCTTCCCTATCCCAACCCATCCCAACTCATCCCTTCCCATCCCAATTCAACCCCATCCCAACCCATCCATCCCAACCCATCCTCATCCCAACCCATCTTCATCCCTATCCCAACCCATCCCATCCCATTCCAGTTCAGCCCTATCCCATCCCATCCCAACCCATCCCTTCCCTTCCCATCCCAATTCAACCCCATCCCAACCCATCCATCCCAACCCAACCCATCCTCATCCCATCCCATCCCATCTTCATCCCCATCCCATTCCATCTCATCCCAATTCTCCCTATCCCAACCCAAACCATCCCATCTTCATCCCTATCCCAACCCAACCCATCCCATCCCAACCCATCCCCATCCCATCCCATCCCATCCCATCCCATCCCATCCCATCCCATTCATCCCATCCCATCCCATCCCATTTTCATCCCTATCCCATCCCATCCCATCCCATTTCATCCCTATCCCAACCCATCCCATCCCAGTTCAGCCCTATCCCAACCCATCCCAACCCATCTTCATCCCTATCCCAACCCATCCCATCCCAATTCAGCCCTATCCCAACCCATCCCAACCCAAACCATCCCATCTTCATCCCTATCCCAACTCCTCCCTTCCCATCCCATCCCGGTTCATCCCTATCCCAACCCATCCCAAATTCATCCCCATCCCACCACACCCAACCCATCCACCCCATCCCATTCCATCCCATCCCAAATTCATCCCCATCCCATCCCAGTCCACCTCCATTCCATCCCAAATTCATCCCATCCCAAATTCATCCCCATTCCATCCCATCTCAACCCATTTATCCCAACCCATCCTCATCCCATCCCGAATTCACCCCCATCCCACCCTCATCCCACCCCATCCCATCCCACTCCACCCCCATTCCATCCCAAATTCATCCCTATCCCACCCCATCCTCAACCCACCCCCATTCCATCTCATCCCAAATTCATCCCCATCCCATCCATCCCATCCCATCCATCCCATCTCATCTCATCCCATCCCATCCCATCCCATCCCATCCCATCCCATCCCATCCCATCCCATCCCATCCCATCCCATCCATCCATCCCACCCATCCCAACCCATCCCATTTCATCTCAAATTCATCCTCATCCCACCCCCAATTCACCCCCTATCCCACCCCACCCCAACCCATTCATCCCATCCCATCCCAAATTCATCCTACCCCATCTCAGTCCACCCCCACCCCATCCCACCCCCAATTCACCCCTATCCCACCCCATCCTCAACCCACTCCCATCCCATCCCATCCCATCCCATCCATCCCATCCCATCCCATCCCATCCCACCCTCAATTCACCCCTATCCCACCCCATCCTCCCCCATAACCCCATAACCCCCCTATACCATCCTCACCCGGCCTCACTCGGATGCACCTCCCCTTCTCATCCCGCACCGGGGCCCCCTCAGCCACATCGAACCTCACGATCTCAAAGGGCGAGAAAAGCTGCGGGGTCGGGTCGGCTCAGAACACAAACAAAACCCAAACGGAACCAAACGGGACCCCCCGACCCCCCCCCACACACCTTATAGATGAAGCTGCTCCTCCCCACGGCTCCGACGGTGCCGGTGTAGTTGAACAACGTCACGTTCCCCTCCGTCATCCCGTAGGTCTCCACGATCCGAATCGGACCGAACCGACTCACGAATCCCTTCCAGACGTCGGGTCGGATCCCGCTGCCCACAGCCAAACGCACGCGGTGCCGCCGCTCAGCCGGGCACTGCGGGACATGGGGACGGATGGGGGGGTTTATTGAGGGGGGGGGGGGGGTCTGTATGAATCCCACCCCCCTCCATCATTGGGCCGAACCCGGACCTGGGGCTGGTTGAGCAGGTACCGGCACAGCTCCCCGATGTACTGGAACACGGTGACGCCTTCGGAGCAGCACTCGGACCAGAACCGGGACGCGGAGAACTTGGGGCGGAGAACACAGGAGGCGCCTGGGGAGGGGGGGAAAGGGGTCACACAGAACCCTATAACCCCCCTATAGGGTCATATTGCCCCCATACCCCCCCCATGGGTTCGTATTGCCCCCCATAGGGTCACACTGCCCCCCATAGGGTCACACTGCCCCCATACCCCCCCCCCATGGGTTTGTATTGCCCCCCATAGGGTCACACTGCCCCCATACCCCCCCCATGGGTTCGTATTGCCCCCATAGGGTCACACTGCCCCCCATAGGGTCACACTGCCCCCCATTGGGGTCATACTGCCCTCCGTTGGGATCACATTGACCCCACACCTCCCAATGGGGTCACACTGCCCCCCCATGGGGTCACATTGGCCCCCAAATCCCCCCACCCACGAGGTCATCCCCCCTCCCCACATTGCACACCACCCCCCCCATCCCAATACCCCCAAGCCCCCCTAATACCCCCCCAGCCCCCCCACCCCCCCACATCCCAATACCCCCAATACCCCCCACCCCCCATTCCAATACCCCCCCGCCCCAATGCCCCCTGCCCCTCCTAATACCCCCCATCCCAATACCCCCCACCCCCCCAATACACCCCCCATCCCAATATCCCCCCACCTCAAACCCCCCAACCCCCCCCAAACCCCCCCCCAGCCCCCCCAATACGCCCCTCCCACCCTACACCCCCCACCCCCCCACCCCCCTTCCCCCATATCCCCCCCATCCCAATACCCCCCCCCAATACTCCCCACTCCCCTAATACCCCCCCATCCCAATACCCCCCACCCCCCCATCCCAATTCCCCCCCCACCCCAATACCCCCAACCTTCCCAATACCCCCCCACCCCCAGCTCCCCCCAACCCCCCCATCCCAATACCCCCGCCAATACCCCCCACCCCAGCTAATACCCCCCTACCCCAACACCCCCCCCTACCCCAAATACCCCCCCATAACCCCCCCCTCAATACCCTCCACCCCCCAATCCCAATACCCCCCCCCCCAATACTCCCCCCACCCCCTCCATCCCAATACCCCCCCCCAATACTCCCCACTCCCCTAATACCCCACCATCCCAATACCCCCCACCCCCCCATCCCAATACCCCCCCCAATACCCCCCACCCCAGCTAATACCCCCCTACCCCAACAACCCCCTACCCCAATACCCCCCCCCATAACCCCCCCCAATACCCTCCACCCCCCAATCCCAATACCCCCCCCCTCAATACTCCCCCCACCCCCTCCATCCCAATAGCCCCCCAATACCCCGCACCCCCCTAATACACCCCCCATCCCAATACCCCCCACCCCCCCATCCCAATTCCCCCCCCACCCCAATACCCCCAACCTCCCCAATACGCCCCCACCCCCCAGCTCCCCCACCCCCCCCATCCCAATACCCCCCCAATACTCCCCACCCCCCTAATACACCCCCCATCCCAATATCCCCCTTCCATCTTACACCCCCCCATCCCAATACCCCCCCCAATACCCCCCACCTCAGCTAATACCCCCCCTACCCCAACACCCCCCCTACCCCAATACCCCCCCCATAACCCCCCCCCAATACCCTCCACCCCCCAATCCCAATACCCCCCCCCCAATACTCCCCCCACCCCCTCCATCCCAATAGCCCCCCAATACCCCCAATACCCCCCCCAATACCCCCCGTCCCCCCCCCACCGATTCCGACGCATCCCGCGATGCCCAGCAGCGCCCCCGCCGTGTGATGCAGCGGCAGCGCCACGTACAGCACGTCGCGCCGGTGGGCGCCCAGCAGCTGGTAGAAGCCGCAGCACAACAGCGCCTTCAGGTGAGAGACACGGGCGGCCTTGGGGAGACCTGAGGGATGGGGGGAGAACACGGCCCTATAGGCGGCCATAGGGACATATAGGAGGACACAGAGCCACATAGACAGCCCTATAGATGGCCCCATAGACAGCCCTATAGCCCCATAGGTGGCCCCATAGCCCCATAGGCAGCCATATAGACGGCCCCATTGGCAGCCCTATAGACGACCCTATAGATGGCCCCATAAGCAGCCCTATAACCCCATAGGCAGCCCTAGAGATGGCCCCATTGGCAGCCCTATAGACGGCCCCATAGGCAGCCCTATAGACGGCCCTATAGACAGCTCCATAGCCCCATAGGTAGCCCCATAGCCCCATAGACAGCCCTATAGACGGCCCCGTAGGCAGCCCTATAGATGGCCCCATAGGCAGACCTATAGCCAGCTCCATAGGCAGCCCTATAGACGGCCCTATAGGCAGCCCTATATCCCCATAGACAGCCCTATAGACGGCCCTGTAGGCAGACCTATAGACCTATAGGACGCCACAGAGCCCCATAGGCAGCCCTAGAGACGGCCCCATAGACAGCCCTATAGCCCCATAGGTGGCCCCATAGCCCCATAGGCAGCCCTAGAGACGGCCCCATTGGCAGCCCTATAGACGACCCTATAGATGGCCCCATAAGCAGCCCTATAACCCCATAGGCATCCCTATAGACTGCCCCATAGGCATCCCTATAGACGGCCCCATAGACAGCCCTATAGACGGCCCCATAGGTAGCCCTATAGATGGCCCATAGGCAGTCCTATAGATGGCCCCATAGGCAGCCCTATAGACGACCCTATAGGCAGCCCTATAGCCCCATAGGCAACCATATAGCCCCATAGCACAGTAGGAGACCCCACAGCCCCCTGAGCAGCCCTATAGCTGGCCACACAGTCCCATAGCCAGCCCTATAGCCCCATAGCCCAATAGGAGGCCCCACAGCCAGCCCCATAGCCCTATAGCCATCCCCCCATCCCCTTAGCCAGCCCCACAGCCCATGGCGGCCCCACAGCCCTATAGCTGACCCCACAGCCCTATAGCTGACCCCATAGCCCCACAGCCAGCCCCACAGCCCTATAGCTGACCCCATAGCCATATAGCTGACCCCATAGCCCCATAGCCATCCCCACAGCCCCATAGCCATCCCCACAGCCCCATAGCTGACCCTATAGCCATCGCCACAGCCCCATGGCCGGCCCCACAGCCCTATAGCTGACCCCATAGTCCCACAGCCAGCCCCATAGCCCCATAGCTGACTCCATAGCCCCATAGCCATCCCCACAGCCCCATTAGCCGGCCCCACAGCCCTATAGCTGACCCCATAGCCCCACAGCCATCCCCACAGCCCCATAGCCAGCCCCACAGCCCTATAGCTGACCCCATAGCCCCACAGCCAGCCCCACAGCCCCATAGCCGGCCCCACAGCCCTATAGCTGACCCCATAGCCCCCAGCCAGCCCCATAGCCCCATGGCCGGCCCCATAGCCCTATAGCTGACCCCATAGCCCCACAGCCATCCCCACAGCCCCACAGCCAGCCCCACAGCCCTATAGCTGACCCCATAGCCCCACAGCCAGCCCCACAGCCCCATAGCCATCCCCACAGCACTATAGCTGACCCCATAGCCATCCCCACAGCCCCATAGCTGACCCCATAGCCCCATAGCTGACCCCATAGCCCCATGGCCGGCCCCACAGCCCCATAGCCGACCCCACAGCCCCACAGCCATCCCCACACCCCATGCGCCCCCCACCGGTGGTCCCGGAGGTGAAGATGTACAGCGCCGTCTCCCCCATGTCGCTCGGTCTCCAAACATCCCCATCTTCCATCAGCTCCTTCGGATCCGGTTCCGAAGCGTCGTTCAAAGGTTCCGCTCCGTTCGGGTACCGACCCGGTACCGGCCCCGGTATCACCCAAACCGACACGCCGGATTCCCGCAGCTCCGCCACGATCGGCTCCAAAGCCCCGAACAGCTCTGAGGGACCACGAGGGGTCAGCGACACCGAACGGAACCGAACGGAACCGAACGGAACCGAACGGAACCGAACGAACCGAACGGAACCGAACGGAACCGAACCGAACCGAATCGAACCGAATCGAACCGAACCGAACCCCCCCAGCACAAAACCACAGCCCCAAACCCAGAACCGTCCCGGCCACAACCCCGTCCCATTGAGCCCATAACACACACAGCACACAGAGCCCATAGAGCCCATAGAACCCACAGACCCCCATACCCACCAAAAGACCCCAAAGAGCCCACAGACCACCACCCCACACACCCCATAGACTCCGCAGACCCCCATGCCCACCCCACAGACACCATAACCCCACACACCTCATAGGCCCCATAGATCCCATAGACCCCATATCTCCCCACTCCCCGCCCAGCCCACAGACACCATAGACGCCACATCTCCCCCCACCCCACACACCCCATAGACCCCACAGACCCCCCACCCACCCCATAGACCCCACACACCCCCATACCCACCCCACAAACTCCATAGACCCCCACAGACCCATACCCCCCCCCAGAGACCCCATAACTCCCCACACATCCCATAGATCCCATATCCCCCCCCCAGCCACCCCATAGACCCCACAGACTGCATACACCCCATACCCACCCCACAGACCCCATACCCACCCCATAGACCCCATATCTCCCCCCACCCACCCCATAGATCCCATACCCACCCCATAGACCCCACAGACCCCATAACCACCCCA
Organism: Coturnix japonica; assembly: GCF_054131305.1. NCBI lineage: Eukaryota > Metazoa > Chordata > Aves > Galliformes > Phasianidae > Coturnix > Coturnix japonica. Next base: position 16,983 of record NW_028189138.1, on the reverse strand, counting down.
TAGACCCCATAGACCTCACACACCCCCATACCCACCCCATAGACCCCACAGACCCCATACCCATCCCGTAGACCCCATATCTCCCCCCCACCCACCCCATAGACCCCATACCCACCCCATAGACCCCATATCCCACCCCCACACATCCCATAGACCCCACAGCCCCCATACCCACCCCATAGACCCCACAGACCCCATATCCCCCCTCACCCACCCCACCTACCCCATAGACCCCATACCCACCCCATAGACCCCATATCCCCCCCACCCACCCCATAGACCCCATATCCCCACCCAGCCACCCCATAGACCCCATATCTCCCCCTCACACCCCACAGACCCCACAGACCCCATACACCCCATACCCCCACCCACCCACCCCACACACCCCACAGACCCCATCCCCACCACACAGACCCCACAGCCCCCATACCCACCCCACAGACCCCATACACCCCATAACCCCTCCCAGCCACCCCATAGACCCCATACCCACCCCCACACATCCCATAGACCCCACAGCCCCCATACCCACCCCATAGACCCCACAGACCCCATATCCCCCCTCACCCACCCCACCTACCCCATAGACCACATACCCACCCCATAGACCCCATATCCCCCCCCAGCCACCCCATAGACCCCATACCCACCCCCACACATCCCATAGACCCCACAGCCCCCATACCCACCCCATAGACCCCATATCCCACCCCCACCCACCCCTTAGATCCCACAGACCCCATACACCCCATATCCCCTCCCAGCCACCCCACAGACCCCATACCCACCCCCACACATCCCATAGACCCCACAGCCCCCATACACCCCATACCCATCCATAGACCCCATATCCCCCCCCACCCACCCCAAAGACCCCATACCCACCCCATAGACCCCATACCCCCCCAAGCCACCCCATAGACCCCATACCCACCCCATAGACCCCATATCCCACCCCCACACATCCCATAGACCCCACAACCCCCATACCCATCCCATAGACCCCACAGACCCCATATCCCCCCTCACCCACCCCACGGACCACATACCCACCCCATAGACCCCATATCTCCCCCCACCCACACCACAGACCCCATACCCCCCCAGCCACCCCATAGACCCCATACACCCCCAGCCACCCCACAGACCCATACCCACCCCACAGACCCCATATCCCCCCCACCCACCCCATAGACCCCACATATCCCCCCACCCCATAGACCCCACAGACCCCATACCCACCCCATAGACCCCATACCGACCCCCACCCACCCCACAGACCCCATACCCACCACATAGACCCCACAGACCCCATACCCACCCCTTAGACCCCACAGACCCCATCCCCACCCCATACCCACCCCCACCCACCCTTAGACCCCACAGACCCCATACCCACCCCATAGACCCCATACCGACCCCCACCCACCCCACAGCCCCCATACCCACCCCATAGACCCCACAGACCCCATATCCCCCCTCACCGTGCTCCACCAGCACGGCCCTGGCCCCGCACACCTTCACGCAGTGCCGTAACGCTGCGGGTCTCAGCTCCGTCCCCAGCAGCGCCGGCCTCGCTCCGATGGCCATTAACGCCATCCACCCGCACACGAACGCGGGGCCGTTCCCCGCAAGGAGCCCCACGGTCACGCGTGGCCCCAAAACCTCCCCATCCCCCCCCCAGCAGCGGCCGGTCCCGCAGCGCCTTCACCATGCGGGACACCCGCTCTAAAGCCTCCCCGTATCGTACGGTGCCACCCGGGACCCGCAAAACGGGCCCGTGCGGGTCAGCCCGAGCCGTACGTAAAAAGCGTAACGCCAACGTGCCCCCCCCGCCCGCAACAAACGCCGACGGACCCGCAGCGCCCGCAGCACGAACGTAACGTCCGCAAATAGCGCAGCCCAACGCCGCCACCGCAACGCAAAGAGCGTAAAGAGCAACAGCAGCAGAGCGAGGGACAGAGACATGGTGGGACCCCCCACCCCCAAATAACGACCCCAACCCACAATACAACACAACCACCCCCACCCCACTAACAACGCAACGCCCCCTCAGGAGGGGCCAACCCGCCCCGCCCCATAGAACCGGCCCCGCCCCATCGACGTACACGGGAGCGCAACGAATCCCATCCACTCCATAGACCCCATAGACCCCACCCAGCCACCCCACAGACCACATACCCACCCCATAGACCCCAGACCCCATAGACCACATACCCACCCCATAGACCCCATATCCCCCCCAGCCACCCCATAGATCCCATATCCCCCCCCCACCCCATACCCACCCCACAGACATCATATGCCCCCCCACAGACCACATACCCCCCCACCCACCCCATAGACCCCATAACCCCCCACCCACCCCATAGACCCCATAGACCCCATACCCACCCCATAGACCCCATATCCCCCCCCCAGCCACCCCACAGACGCCACAGACCCCATACCCACCCCATAGACCCCATACCCACCCCATAGACCCCATACCCACCCCATAGACCCCATATCCCCCCCCCAGCCACCCCACAGACCACATACCCATCCCATAAACCCCATAGACACCGTATCTCCCCCCACCCCATAGACCCCAGACCCCATAGACCCCATACCCACCCCATAGACCCCATAGACACCGTATCTCCCCCCACCCCATACCCACCCCACAGACCCCATAGACATCGTATCTCCCCCCACCCCACCCACCCCATAGACCCCAGACTCCATAGACCCCATACCCACCCCGTAGACCCCATATCCCCCCCCACCCCACCCTGTCTGTGGGGTAGGTATGGGGTCTGTGGGGGGGGGGGGCTTTATGGGGGGTGTTATTAAGGGTGGGGGGTTTCAATATGGGGGGGGTTGGTGGAGCTGAGGGCTCAGCACCGCGGGTACAAAACGGAGCGGGATGTTTTTATTGCCTTTAAAATAGAAAACACTTAAAAATCAGCGACAGCGATTTGGGGGGGGGGGGGGGGGAACTGTGAGACCCCCCCCCACATTCCTACATCCCCCCCCCCCCCCCATATCACCCCCATCCGCTCCTGCTCACACCTTTATTTACATCTCTCACCTGAAAATCAGCACAGCGGTGATTTGGGGGGGGACACACACACATGACCCCCCCCCCCCAAAGCCCCCACCCCATTATAGACCCCCCCCCCCCCCCATTCCCGAGGTTCCTGTGCTGGATGGGGGGGGGTCGCACACACACAGGCTGCAGTTCCTCCCCTCCGCCACCAGGGGGCGCTGCTCCGATGGGGGGCGCTGTGGGGGACGCTCTACCCCGCGACGTCTCAGTCGCTGTCCGAGCCCACGGCCGACGAGCCCTTCCGCTTCCGCTTGGTGGGTTTGGGTTTGGTGTCCTCCTCCTCCTGGGGGGGCAATGGGGGGGATGAGGGGGGTCCTGACCCCATAAGGGGGCACACAACCCTATGGGGGGGGCACCCAGCCCCACAGAGGGGGCACCCTGCTCCATAGGGGGGCTCCCAGCCCCATAGAGGGGGACACAACCCCATAGGGGGCACCCAGCCCCATAGAGGGGGACACAACCCCATAGGGAAGCACTCAGCCCCATGGCGGGACACACAACCCTATAGGGGGGCACCCAGCCCCATAGAGGGGGACACAGCCCCATAGGGGGCACACGACCCCATAGGGGGCACACGACCCCATAGGGAGAGACACGGCCCCATAGCCCTGCACTCACTGAGGGGTCTCAGCCCCATAGAGGGACATGGCCCCAAAGGGAGAGGATACAGACCCCCCCCCAGCCTTATAATGAATGTGGGGTCCCAGCCCCATAAAGGGGCCCAGCCCTATATGGGGGGTCTCAGCCCTACATGGGGGTCCCAGCCCCACACCCACAAAGGGATCCCAGCCACAGAGGGGGGCACAGAGCCCCACAGCCACCAAAGGGTCCCACAGAAGGAACATGGCCCCATAGGGGCTCACAGCCCTATACACAACAAGGGGTCCTAGACCCAAAGGGGGGCACCCAGCTTCATGGGAGGGCACCCAGCCCCATAAAGGGGGCACCCTGCTCCATAAGGGGGACAACCAGCCCCATGGGGAGGTACACAAACCTACAGGGGGGCACCCAGCCCCATAGAGGGGGCACTCTGCTCCATAGGGAAGCACACAGCCCCATAGGGAAGCACCCAGCCCCATAAGGGGGTCACCCAGCTCCATAGGGAGGCACACAACCCTATAGGGGGGCACCCAGCCCCATAGAGGGGGTCACAACCCCATAGGGAAGCACCCAGCCTCATGGGGGGACACACAACCCTATAGGGGGGCACCCAGCTTCATAGGGAGGCACACAACCCTACAGGGGGATACCCAGCCCCATAAGGGGGGCACCCAGCTCCATAGGGGGGCACACAACTCCATAGGGAGGCACACAACCCTATAGGGGGGCACCCAGCCCCATAGGGGGGCATCCAGCCCGACAGAGGGGGCACCCAGCCCCATAGGGAAGCACCCCAGCTGCAGAGGGGGGGCACTCAGCTGCACAGGGAGGCACCTAGTCCCATAGGGGACACCCAGCCCCATAGGGGGACACCCAGCCCCATAGGGGACACCCAGCCCCATAAGGGGGGCACACAACCCTATAGGGAAGCACCCATAGGGGGACACAGCCCCATAGCGGGACACCCAGCCCCATAGGGGGACACCCAGCCCCATAAGGGGGACACAGCCCCATATGGGGACACCCAGCCCCATAGGAAATCACCCAGCCCCATAGGGGGGCACCCAGCCCCATGGGGGGGCACACAGCCTCATAGAGGGGGACACAACCCCATAGGGGGTACCCAGCTGCAGAGGGGGGCACCCAGCCCCATAGGGGACACCCAGCCCCATAAGGGGGACACCCAGCCCCATGAGGGGGCACACAACCCTATAGGGAAGCACCCATAGGGGGACACAGCCCCATAGGGGGACACCCAGCCCCATAGGGGGACACCCAGCCCCATGGGGGGGGCACCCAGCCCCATGAGGGGGCACACAACCCTATATGGGGTACACAGCCCCATAGGGGACACCCAGCTCCATAGGTGACACCCAGCCCCATAGAGGGACACGTAACCCTATAGGGGGGCACCCAGCCCCATAGGGGACACAGCCCCATAGGGGACACCCAGCCCCATAGGGGGACACCCAGCCCCATAAGGGGGACACCCAGCCCCATAGGGGACACCCAGCCCCATAAGGGGGGCACACAACCCTATAGGGAAGCACCCATAGGGGGACACAGCCCCATAAGGGGGACACAGCCCCATATGGGGACACCCAGCCCCATAGGAAATCACCCAGCCCCATAGGAAATCACCCAGCCCCATGGGGGGGCACCCAGCCCCATAGAGGACACCCAGCCCCATAGGGGGACACCCAGCCCCATGAGGGGGCACACAACCCTATAGGGGGACACCCAGCCCCATGGGGGGGCACACAGCCCCATAGAGGGGGACACAACCCCACAGGGGACACCCAGCCCCATAGGAAAGCACCCAGCCCCATAGAGGGACACCCAGCCCCATAGAGGGGGCACCCAGCCCCATAGGGGGACACCCAGCCCCATAGAGGACACCCAGCCCCATAGGGGACACCCAGCCCCATAGGGGGACACCCAGCCCCATAGAGGACACCCAGCCCCATAGGGGGACACCCAGCCCCATGAGGGGGCACACAACCCCATAGGGAAGCACCCAGCCCCATAGGGGACACCCAGCCCCATAGGGGGACACCCAGCCCCATAGGGGGGCACCCAGCCCCATAGGGGGGCACACAGCCCCATAGGGGGGCACACAGCCCCATAGAGGGGGACACAACCCCATAGGGGGTACCCAGCTGCAGAGGGGGACACCCAGCCCCATAAGGGGACACAGCCCCATAGGGGGACACCCAGCCCCATGAGGGGGACACAACCCCATAGGGGGTACCCAGCTGCAGAGGGGGGCACCCAGCCCCATAAGGGGGGCACACAGCCCTATATGGGGGTACACAGCCCCATAGGGGACACCCAGCCCCATAGGAAAGCACCCAGCCCCATATGAAAGCACCCAGCTCCATAGGGGGCACCCAGCCCCATAGGGAAGCACCCAGCCCCATAGGGGTCACCCATCCCCACTGACCGAGGCGCTGCTGGACGCCGACTCCTCCTCGTTGTTCTGGGGCTGTGCCGCGCTCTTGCGGCTGCGGGGGCTGGCGAGGGCGGCCTTACGGCGGCTCTTGGGGGGTTTGCTGGACGAGTCCTCGTACTCCTCAGCCAGGGAGAACAGGTCACTGAACCTGGGGGGGGGAGATGGGGGGTGATGGGGGGTGATGGGGGGCTGGGGGCGGCTGTTGGGTTGGAGGGTGGGATTTGGGGGGGGGGTCTCACTTCATTTTATGCGCCTCGTCGCAGCTGGCCTGGACGTGCTGCAGGGCCTGCAGGATGGGCGTCTGGCTGAAGACTGTAGGGGTGAAATAAGGGGATTTAGGGGGGGTTGGGGGTCTCCAGCCCCCTTTTATCCCCCCCCAGCCCCATAGAACTCACAGTTCTGTTTGGTGTTGGCCAGGTTGAGGCGCAGGCTGTCCAGGTGCTCCAGGATCTGTTCTAGGGTCAGCTGGGCCAGTTTACTGCTGGAGCTGCGCAGGCTGGGGGCAGAGCGCGAGCGCCCGTTGGTCCTGCGGGGTCGGCAGCCATGGACCCCTCCTCATCCTCATCCTCATCCTCATCCTCATCCCCATCCCTATCCCCATCCTCATCCTCATCCCCATCCTCATCCTCATCCCCATCCCCATCCTCATCCCCATCCTCATCCTCATCCTCATCCTCATCCCCATCCCCATCCCCATCCCCATCCTCATCCCCATCCCCATCCCCATCCTCATCCTCATCCCCATCCTCATCCTCATCCCCATCCCCATCCTCATCCTCATCCCCATCCTCATCCTCATCCTCATCCCCATCCCCATCCTCATCCTCATCCTCATCCCCATCCCCATCCTCATCCTCATCCTCATCCCCACCCCCACCCTCATCCTCATCCCCATCCCCATCCTCATCCCCATCCTCATCCTCATCCTCATCCTCATCCCCATCCCCATCCTCATCCCCATCCCCATCCCATCCCATCCCCATCCTCATCCCCATCCTCATCCCCATCCCCATCCTCATCCCCATCCTCATCCCCATTCCCATCCCCATCCCCATCCCCATCCCCATCCTCATCCCCATCCTCATCCCCATCCTCATCCTCATCCCCATCCTCATCCTCATCCCCATCCTCATCCTCATCCCCATCCCCATCCCCATCCTCATCCCCATCCCCATCCTCATCCCCATCCTCATCCTCATCCTCATCCTCATCCCCATCCCCATCCTCATCCCCATCCCCATCCCATCCCATCCCCATCCCCATCCTCATCCCCATCCTCATCCCCATCCCCATCCTCATCCCCATCCCCATCCCCATCCCCATCCCCATCCCCATCCCCATCCCCATCCCCATCCTCATTCCCATCCCCATCCCCATCCTCATCCCCATCCTCATCCTCATCCCCATCCTCATCCTCATCCTCATCCCCATCCTCATCCCCATCCCCATCCTCATCCCCATCCCCATCCCATCCCATCCCCATCCCCATCCTCATCCCCATCCCCATCCCATCCCATCCCCATCCCCATCCTCATCCCCATCCTCATCCTCATCCTCATCCCCATCCCCATCCTTCCCACCACCCACAGGAACAACCCCCTTTATCCCCCACCCCACACACACACTGCTCAGGGATGCAGTGCTATGGGGATATATGGCCATAGGGACACACAGCTATGGGGATATATGGCTATGGGGATATATGGCCATGGGGATATAAGGCCATGGGGACAGCCCTGGGGACATATAGTCATAGGGGGACTCATGGTTATGGGGACACGCAACTATAGGGATATACTGCCATGGGGACACATGGCCAAAGGGACATGCAGCCATGGGATGCATGGCCATAAAGACACACTGCCATGGGGACAGACGTGGGGACATATGGCCATAGGGACACCCAGCCATAGGGACGGTGCTGAGGACATATAGGGACACCTGGCTATGGGGACACCCAGCTATAGGGACAGTTCTGAGGACATATAGGGACACCTGGCTATGGGGACAGATGGCCATAGGGACCCCCATCCATAGGGACCCCCATCTCCCCCCCCTCCACCCCATCCCCCCCCGCTCACCTCTGCCTCTTCCTGGGCAGGCTGTTGTTCTTGATGAGCAGCGCCTTGATGTGCTCAGCCAGCAGGTCGTCGTGTTTCAGCCCCCAGTGGCGCAAGATGCTGGTGGTGAATTGATCGTCGGGGTGACACGGGCGGCTCAGCACCATCTTCACCATCTCCTCACTGGGCCTGCAGTGGGGCAGCAGTGGGGCAGCAGTGGGGCAGCAATGGGGCAGCAATGGGGCAGCAGTGGGGCAGCAGTGGGGCAGCAGTGGGGCAGCAATGGGGCAGCAGTGGGGCAGCAATGGGGCAGCAATGGGGCAGCAGTGGGGCAGCAGTGGGGCAGCAATGGGGCAGCAATGGGGCAGCAATGGGGCAGCAGTGGGGCAGCAGTGGGGCAGCAGTGGGGCAGTGGTTGGGGGTGGTTGGGTGCCCCATTGCAGCCCCCCAGTGCTGCATTGGTGCAGGTTGTGGGGCTGGGGTGGTGCAGAACTCACTTCTCTCGGCGCAGCTGCAGCAGCAAACAGGACAACGCCTCGGGGTGCTCTGCAAGGAGAGAGCAAGTCAGCAGCGTGCGGCGCTGCAATGCAAGGCATCATGCAGCAACACCCTGCAATGCACTGCACTGCACCATGCAGGGTTGTATTGCACTGCACCATGCAGCAATACACTGCAAGGCACTGCACTGCACCATGCAGCACTGCACTGCACTGCACCATGCAGCTACACACAGCACTGCACCATGCAGCAATGCACAGCAATGCATTGCACTGCATCACACAGCAATGCACAGCACCACGTAGCACCGTTGCATGCGGCACTGCACAGCAATGCTCAGCACTGCATCGTGCAGCAATGCACTGTAATGCACAGCAATGCATAGCACCACATAGCACCACTGCATAGCAATGCACTGCAGCACTGCATGCAGCACAGTACACCACTATGCAGCACAGCATCACTGCATGCACCACAGTGCAGCACAGCACACAATGCAGCACTGCACACCATGCAAGTACAACACCACTACATGCAGCACAGAAATCCATGCATGCAGCACACGATGCAGCAGAGCATGCCGCCATGCAGCACAGAACCACTGCATGCAGCACAGCAAACCATGCAAGTGCAGCACCATGCAGCACAGCACCACTGCATGCAGCAGAGCGCACCAATATGCAGCACAGCACAACATGCAGCACACAATGCAGCACAGCACCACTATGCAGCACAGCACCACTGCATGCAGCACACAATGAAGCAGCGCACCACTGCATGCAGCAGAGCAAACCATGCAGCACAGCACCACTGCATGCAGCAGAGTGCACCAATATGCAACACAGCACACCATGCAGCGCACAATGCAGCAGAGCACCACTGTATGCAGCAGAGCAAACCATGCAGCACTGCACACCATGCAGCACAGCACCACTGCATGCAGCACAGCACATCATGCAGCACAGCACACCATGCAGCACAGCACACCATGCAGCACAGCACCACTGCATGCAGCAGAGCCCAGCACTCACCTTTGTACTTGAGGTGCTGCAGGATGGGGATGATGGCCTCCAATGGGATGCTGTGAGCCAGGAAGAGCTGCCACGTGCAATACTGCTCAAAGGTCTCCCAGTCCAGGCTCTGAACTGGGGGGGGGGGATGCACACAGACACAAATGAGCTGCTAATTAACGAGCTCAGGATGCAGCTTGTGCAATAGCAAAGCTGGGTCGGGGCAATGGGAGCTGGGCCACAATGGGGGGGCACAGAGTTACAGGGGGGGCTGTGGGCTGTGCAAAGCCACATGGATGGATGGGGAGGGGGTGGATGGGGGGAGGATGGGGGGAGGATGGGGGGGTGGATGAGGAAGGTAGATGGGGGGGGTAGATGGGGAGGTGGATGGGGGGTGGTGGATGGGGGGATGGATGGGGAGGGGGATGGATGGGGAGGGGGGTGGATGGAGGGGTAGAATGGGGGGGTGGATGAGGAAGGTAGATGGGGGGGGTGGATGGGGTTGTGGATGGGGGAATGGATGGGGAGGGGGTTGGATGGGGGGATGGATGGAGGGGTAGAATGGGGGGGTGGATGAGGAAGGTAGAATGGGGGTGGTGGATGGGTTTGTATGGGGAGGTAAATGGGGGTTGGATGGGGGGGTGGTGGATGGGGGGAGGATGGGGAGGTAGAATGGGGGGTGGAGGGGGGGATGGATGGGGGGGTAGATGGGGGGATGGATGGGGAGGGGGGTGGATGGGGAGGGGGGTGGATGGAGGGGTGTAATGGGGGGGTGGATGAGGAAGGTAGATGGGGGGTGGTGGATGGGGAGGTGGATGGGGGGGGTGGATGGGGGAATGGATGGGGATGGGGTTGGATGGGGGGTGGATGGAGGGGTAGAATGGGGGGGTGGATGAGGAAAGTAGATGGGGGGTGGTGGATGGGGGTGGTGGATGGGGTTGTATGGGGAGGTAAATGGGGGTTGGATGGGGGGGTGGTGGATGGGGGGAGGATGGGGAGGTAGAATAGGGGGTGGAGGGGGGGATGGATGGGGGGGTAGATGGGGGGTGCATGGAGGGGTAGAATGGGGGGGTAGATGGGGGGGTGGATGAGGAAGGTAGATGGGGGGGGGGTAGATGGGGAGGTGGATGGGGGGGGTGGATGGGGGAATGGATGGGGAGGGGGGTGGATGGGGGAGGTGGATGGAGGGGTAGAATGGGGGAGTGGATGAGGAAGGTAGATGGGGGGGGTAGATGGGGGGTGATGGATGGGGGGATGGATGGGGAGGTAGAATGGGGGGTGGAGGGGGGGATGGATGGGGGGAGTGGATGGGGAGGTGGATGGGGGGTGGTGGATGGGGGGATGGATGGGGAGGGGGGTGGATGGGTGGGGGTGGATGGAGGGGTAGAATGGGGGGGTGGATGAGGAAGGTAGAATAGGGGGGGTAGATGGGGGGGGTGGATGGGGTTGTATGGGGAGGTAAATGGGGGTTGGATGGGGGGGGGTGGGTGGGGGGAGGATGGGGGGGTAGAATGGGTGGTAGATGGGGAGGTGGTGGGGGGTGGATGGGGAGCATAGATTGAGGGGTAGATGGGGGGATGGTGGGGGTAGATGGGTGGGTAGATGGGGAGCATAGATTGAGGGGTAGATGGGGGGTAGATGGGTGGGTAGATGGGGGGGGAGATGGGGTGTAGATGGGGTGTCCCCCCCATAGGTGCAGCACTCACTGAGGATGTTGAGCACAGAATCCTTGCGGAACATGACGAGGTTCCCCATCATCACGTGGCAAACCAACTCCTGCAGCTGCAGGGACAGCACAGGGTCAGCACTCAATGCAATGCCCTGCACACTGTGAGCTTCAAATTGGGGGCTGGGACCCCCATGGGGGGGGGATGGAGGGGGGTCCCAACCCCTCTTAGAGTGGATGCCCCCATCCCTGCAGGCATTTGAGGCCAGGCTGGATGTGGCTCTGGGCAGGAGGGATTTGGAGCTGATGAGTGTTGGGGTCCTTTGCAAACCAGGCTGGGATATGGGGGGGTGCTGGGCTGGGTGAGGAGGAAGAGTGTGGTGAGGAAGGGGGGCAAAGAATCATAGGAAGGAATAAGAAGGAATTGGAGGAGGGGGGAGGGCTGTGATTTGGGTAAAGCTGAACCTCTGCCCAGCCCAGGATTGGGGTTGGGGCATTGCAATGCACTGCAGCCCCATTGGGATTTATGGGGTTATGGGGCACACTGTGCTCTGGATGAGTGTCCCATGGGGGCAGCTCAGGAGGAGGAACCCAGAGGGTGAGGGGGCACAAAGGAGGGGTCTCATCCTCCCTGCAGTGCAGAGCAATGGGAACAGAGCAGCTCCCAGCTCACCTGTGCTGAGTCGATGACGGCCACGATCATATTGAGCAGCTCACCACTGCGCAGCGTCTCATCCGGGAACTGCAGGAGGGCAGAGCAAGGGCTGGGTTGGGGGGTGGGGGGGTGCAGTGTCACCTCCCAGCCCCACTGAGCACAGGGCTGCCCATCCCCACCGGTGGGCATGGGGCCATACAGGGCTGTATGGAGCCATATAGGACTGTATGGGGCTGTATGGAGCCACATGGAACCATATGGGGCTGTACAGGGCTACACGGAACTGTATGGGGCTGTACAGGGCTACATGGAACTGTATGGGGCTGTACAGGGCTACATGGGACTGTATGGGGCTGTACAGGGCTACATGGGACTGTATGGGGCTGTACAGGGCTACATGGGACTGTATGGGGCTGTATGGAGCCACATGGGACTGTATGGGGCTGTACGGGGCTACATAGAACTGTATGGGGCTGTACAGGGCTACATGGGACTGTATGGGGCTGTATGGAGCCACATGGGACTGTATGGGGCTGTATGGGCCACATGGAACTGTATGGGACTGTACAGGGCTACATGGAACTGTATGGGGCTGTACAGGGCTACATGGAACTGTATGGGGCTGTACAGGGCTACATGGGACTGTATGGGGCTGTACAGGGCCACATGGAACTGTATGGGGCTGTATGGGCCACATGGAACTGTATGGGACTGTACAGGGCTACATGGAACTGTATGGGGCTGTATGGAGCCACATGGGACTGTATGGGGCTGTACAGGGCTACATGGGACTGTATGGGGCTGTACAGGGCTACATGGGACTGTATGGGGCTGTACAGGGCTACATGGGACTGTATGGGGCTGTATGGAGCCACATGGGACTGTATGGGGCTGTATGGGGTGGGGTGAGGGATAAGCATTGGTTTCAGTGCAGCCATATGGGGCTGCACAGGGTCATATGGGGCTGGACTGAGCTATATGGGGCTGTATGGGACAGGGTGAGGGCTGAGCATTGGTTTCAGTGCAGCCATATGCAGCCATATAGGGCTGTGTGGAGCTGTATGGGGCTGCATGGGACCATATGGGGCCATACAGGGCTGTATGGGGCAGAGCAATGGATGAGCATTGGTCAATGCAGCCATATGGGACCGTATAGGGCTCTATGGGGCAGGGAGATGGATGAGCATTGGTCACAATGCAGCCATATGGGACCATATGGGGATGCATGGGTCAGAGTGATGGATGAACACTGGTCTCAATGCAGTCATATGGGACCGTATGGGGCTGTGTGGGACTGTCTAGGGTTCTATGGGGCAGGGAGATGGATAAGCATTAGTCAATGCAGCCATATGGGAATGTATGGGACTGTATAGGGCTCTATGGGGCAGGGAGATGGATAAGCATTAGTCAGTGCAGCCATATGGGGCTGCATAGGGCAGAGCAATGGATGAGCATTAGTCTCAATGCAATCATATGGGACCGTATGGGGCCTCAGAAGCAAATCAACCCCATAACCCCCATCCCCACCCCCACATCCGACCGGTGCCCGCCCCACCTCGGTGTAGATGGATGGGGTGAGGTAGCAGAGCAGCCGCACGTCGTCCTCCTGGCAGGCCTTCATGTCCATCATCAGACACGTGTGCAGGTCCCCCAGCTGCGTGGCCTGAGCGAAGGACTCGTACAGGTTCATCTTCCCCGCTGCTGCTTTGCTGGGGGATCATGGAGGGTTAAGGGGGAATAGGGGACAATTGGGAGAGTGGGAGGGTGTAGGGTGTTGGGGTCCCCCCCTCAAAGCCCCGCTGCCTACCTGGCTTTAAGGTAATAGAGGAGGTGGTACCCGATCTTGGGCTGCTTCTGGTAGAGCTCCGAGAGGAGATCCAGCAGCAGGGAGAAGCCGCTGTTGTCCTCCTGCATCTGGCACAGGTTCCTGTGGGGTGGTGTGGAGGGTTTGGGGTATTGGGGTGGGATATTGGGGTGGGATATAAGGGATGGGGCACACACTGGGGATGGGATATGGGGGATGGGATAGTGGGGTGGGACTTGACAGCCACTAGGGTGGGACACACACTGGGGATGGGATATAGGGGATGGGATATAGGGGATGGGATATAGGGGATGGGATATAGGGGATGGGACACACACTGGGGATGGGATATAGGGGATGGGATATAGGGGATGGGATATAGGGGATGGGATATAGGGGATGGGACACACACTGGGGATGGGATATAGGGGATGGGATATAGGGGATGGGATATAGGGGATGGGACACACACTGGGGATGGGATATAGGGGATGGGATATAGGGGATGGGATATAGGGGATGGGATATAGGGGATGGGATATAGGGGATGGGACACACTGGGGATGGGACACACTGGGGATGGGATATAGGGGATGGGGCACACTCTGAGGGTGGGATATAGGGGATGGGATATAGGAGATGGGATATAGGGGATGGGGCACACACTGGGGATGGGATATAGGAGATGGGATATAGGGGATGGGGCACACACTGGGGATGGGATATAGGGGATGGGACACACACTGGGGGTGGGATATAGGGGATGGGATAGTGGGGTGGGACTTGACAGCCACTAGGGTGGGACATACAATGAGGATGGAATATAGGGGATGGGATATAGGGGATGGGATATAGGAGATGGGATATAGGGGATGGGATATAGGGGATGGGATATAGGGGATGGGATATAGGAGATGGGATATAGGGGATGGGGCACACACTGGGGGTGGAATATAGGGGATGGGGCACACTCTGAGGGTGGGATATAGGGGATGGGATATAGGGGATGGGACACACACTGGAGGTGGGATATTGGGGTGGGATAACAGGGATGGGACACACACTGGGGATGGGATATAGGGGATGGGATAGTGGGGTGGGACTTGATACCCACTAGGGTGAGATACATAAGGAGGATAGGATATAGGGGATGGGATATAGGGGATGGAACACACACTGGGGTTGGAATATTGGGGTGTAACATTGGGAATAGGACCCACACTGGGGATGGGATATAGGGGATGGGATATAGGGGATGGGATATAGGGGATGGGATACAGGGGATGGGATATAGGGGATGGGATACAGGGGATGGGATATAGGGGATGGGATATAGGGGATGGGATACAGGGGATGGGATACAGGGGATGGGATATAGGGGATGGGATATAGGGGATGGGATACAGGGGATGGGATATAGGGGATGGGATATAGGGGATGGGATATAGGGGATGGGATACAGGGGATGGGATATAGGGGATGGGATATAGGGGATGGGATACAGGGGATGGGATACAGGGGATGGGATATAAGGGATGGGGCACACTCTGAGGGTGGGATATAGGGGATGGAATATAGGAGATGGGATATAGGGGATGGGATATAGGGGATGGGATATAGGGGATGGGATATAGGGGATGGGGCACATGCTGGGGATGGGACACACACTGGAGTGGGGATTTGGGGCATGAGATATCGGGGTTATTGGGGATGGGATATTGGGGCTACTGGGGATGGGACACACACTGGGGATGAGATATAGGGGATGGGATATGGGGTGGGACACAAGGAAGCCCTGGCTGGGCCATCTCAGAGCAGACCAACCTAAATATGAGGTAGAGCGGCTTCCCCACCGACTCCTCCAGGGACCTGCAGGGCAAACACAGCACTCAGACCCTATGGGTGCACCCAGCAAACAGGGGCAGAGCTCTGGGACCCCCGGGCTCAGCCCTAAGGGACGGGGGAGATGGGGATGGTCCTAAGAGGGTCCTGATGCTCCAAGCCCCAATAACACCCAGCAGGGTGGGAGCACAGAGCTGGGTTCCTATGCTGGGCAGCCTGAATGGAGCCCTGACACTGTGGGTGTGAGATCTATGGTGGTCAACCCCACAGCAGTTTGAATGGGGAAAGCCCTGGGGTGAAAGGATGAAACAGAGGGAAAGAAATGAATCCTTACTCCTCCGTGATCTCCTCCGGTAAAACCTCCCCTCGGAAATGAGCCTTAAACAGCTCCTGGAGGCAGGAGGCGAGAACAGACAGCTGCTCCGAGTCAAAGTCCTCCTGGGGGGGAGAAAGGGGGGGATGAGGAGGGGGAGATGGGGAAGGAGGGGATGGGGAAGGAGGGAGGGATGGGGAAGGAAGGAGGGATGGGGAAGGAGGGATGGGGAAGGAGGGATGGGGAAGGAGGGAGGGATGGGGAAGGAAGGAGGGATGGGGAAGGAGGGATGGGGAAGGAGGGAGGGATGGGGAAGGAAGGAGGGATGGGGAAGGAAGGAGGGATGGGGAGGGAGGGATGGGGAAGAAGGGAGGGATGGGGAAGGAGGGAGGGGATGGGGAAGGAAGGAGGGGATGGGGAAGGAAGGAGGGGATGGGGAAGGAGGGATGGGATGGGGAAGGAGGGGATGGGGAAGGAGGGGATGGGGAAGGAGGGAGGGATGGGGAAGGAGGGAGGGATGGGGAAGGAGGGAGGGATGGGGAAGGAAGGAGGGATGGGGAAGGAAGGAGGGATGGGGAAGGAAGGAGGGGATGGGGAAGGAAGGAGGGATGGGGAAGGAAGGAGGGATGGGGAAGGAAGGAGGGATGGGGAAGGAAGGAGGGGATGGGGAAGGAGGGAGGGATGGGGAAGGAAGGAGGGATGGGGAAGGAAGGAGGGGATGGGGAAGAAAGGAGGGGATGGGGAAGGAAGGAGGAGATGGGGAAGGAGGGAGGGATGGGGAAGGAAGGAGGGATGGGGAGGGAGGGAGGGGATGGGGTGGGAAGGAGGGGATGGGGAAGGAGGGGATGGGGAAGGAGGGAGGGATGGGGAAGGAAGGAGGGATGGGGAAGGAGGGATGGGGAAGGAGGGAGGGGAAGGAGGGAGGGGATGGGGAAGGAGGGAGGGGATGGGGAAGGAAGGAGGGATGGGGAAGGAAGGAGGGATGGGAA
>NW_028189137.1:0-30215 GCF_054131305.1 Coturnix japonica | reverse complement strand
CCGCGCCTACGACTCAACTCGGAATCTACCGCGCCTACGACTCAACTCGGAATCTCCCGCGCCTAGGACCAACTCGGAATCTCCCGCGCCTACGACTCAACTCGGAATCTCCCGCGCCTAGGACCAACTCGGAATCTACCGCGCCTACGACTCAACTCGGAATCTCCCGCGCCTACGACTCAACTCGGAATCTCCCGCGCCTAGGACCAACTCGGAATCTACCGCGCCTACGACTCAACTCGGAATCTACCGCGCCTACGACTCAACTCGGAATCTCCCGCGCCTAGGACCAACTCGGAATCTACCGCGCCTACGACTCAACTCGGAATCTCCCGCGCCTACGACTCAACTCGGAATCTCCCGCGCCTAGGACCAACTCGGAATCTACCGCGCCTACGACTCAACTCGGAATCTCCCGCGCCTACGACTCAACTCGGAATCTCCCGCGCCTAGGACCAACTCGGAATCTCCCGCGCCTACGACTCAACTCGGAATCTCCCGCGCCTACGACTCAACTCGGAATCTCCCGCGCCTAGGACCAACTCGGAATCTCCCGCGCCTACGACTCAACTCGGAATCTCCCGCGCCTAGGACTCAACTCGGAATCTCCCGCGCCTAGGACCAACTCGGAATCTACCGCGCCTACGACTCAACTCGGAATCTCCCGCGCCTAGGACCAACTCGGAATCTCCCGCGCCTACGACTCAACTCGGAATCTCCCGCGCCTACGACTCAACTCGGAATCTCCCGCGCCTAGGACCAACTCGGAATCTCCCGCGCCTACGACTCAACTCGGAATCTCCCGCGCCTACGACTCAACTCGGAATCTCCCGCGCCTAGGACCAACTCGGAATCTACCGCGCCTACGACTCAACTCGGAATCTACCGCGCCTACGACTCAACTCGGAATCTCCCGCGCCTAGGACCAACTCGGAATCTCCCGCGCCTACGACTCAACTCGGAATCTACCGCGCCTACGACTCAACTCGGAATCTCCCGCGCCTAGGACCAACTCGGAATCTCCCGCGCCTACGACTCAACTCGGAATCTCCCGCGCCTACGACTCAACTCGGAATCTCCCGCGCCTAGGACCAACTCGGAATCTACCGCGCCTACGACTCAACTCGGAATCTACCGCGCCTACGACTCAACTCGGAATCTCCCGCGCCTAGGACCAACTCGGAATCTCCCGCGCCTACGACTCAACTCGGAATCTACCGCGCCTACGACTCAACTCGGAATCTCCCGCGCCTAGGACCAACTCGGAATCTCCCGCGCCTACGACTCAACTCGGAATCTCCCGCGCCTAGGACCAACTCGGAATCTCCCGCGCCTACGACTCAACTCGGAATCTACCGCGCCTACGACTCAACTCGGAATCTCCCGCGCCTAGGACCAACTCGGAATCTCCCGCGCCTACGACTCAACTCGGAATCTCCCGCGCCTAGGACCAACTCGGAATCTCCCGCGCCTACGACTCAACTCGGAATCTACCGCGCCTACGACTCAACTCGGAATCTCCCGCGCCTAGGACCAACTCGGAATCTCCCGCGCCTACGACTCAACTCGGAATCTACCGCGCCTACGACTCAACTCGGAATCTCCCGCGCCTAGGACCAACTCGGAATCTACCGCGCCTACGACTCAACTCGGAATCTCCCGCGCCTAGGACCAACTCGGAATCTCCCGCGCCTACGACTCAACTCGGAATCTCCCGCGCCTACGACTCAACTCGGAATCTCCCGCGCCTAGGACCAACTCGGAATCTCCCGCGCCTACGACTCAACTCGGAATCTCCCGCGCCTACGACTCAACTCGGAATCTCCCGCGCCTAGGACCAACTCGGAATCTCCCGCGCCTACGACTCAACTCGGAATCTACCCGCGCCTACGACTCAACTCGGAATCTCCCGCGCCTAGGACCAACTCGGAATCTCCCGCGCCTACGACTCAACTCGGAATCTACCGCGCCTACGACTCAACTCGGAATCTCCCGCGCCTAGGACCAACTCGGAATCTCCCGCGCCTACGACTCAACTCGGAATCTACCGCGCCTACGACTCAACTCGGAATCTCCCGCGCCTAGGACCAACTCGGAATCTCCCGCGCCTACGACTCAACTCGGAATCTACCGCGCCTACGACTCAACTCGGAATCTCCCGCGCCTAGGACCAACTCGGAATCTCCCGCGCCTACGACTCAACTCGGAATCTACCGCGCCTACGACTCAACTCGGAATCTCCCGCGCCTAGGACCAACTCGGAATCTCCCGCGCCTACGACTCAACTCGGAATCTACCGCGCCTACGACTCAACTCGGAATCTCCCGCGCCTAGGACCAACTCGGAATCTCCCGCGCCTACGACTCAACTCGGAATCTCCCGCGCCTACGACTCAACTCGGAATCTCCCGCGCCTAGGACCAACTCGGAATCTCCCGCGCCTACGACTCAACTCGGAATCTACCGCGCCTACGACTCAACTCGGAATCTCCCGCGCCTAGGACCAACTCGGAATCTCCCGCGCCTACGACTCAACTCGGAATCTACCGCGCCTACGACTCAACTCGGAATCTCCCGCGCCTAGGACCAACTCGGAATCTACCGCGCCTACGACTCAACTCGGAATCTCCCGCGCCTAGGACCAACTCGGAATCTCCCGCGCCTACGACTCAACTCGGAATCTACCGCGCCTACGACTCAACTCGGAATCTCCCGCGCCTAGGACCAACTCGGAATCTCCCGCGCCTACGACTCAACTCGGAATCTACCGCGCCTACGACTCAACTCGGAATCTCCCGCGCCTAGGACCAACTCGGAATCTCCCGCGCCTACGACTCAACTCGGAATCTACCGCGCCTACGACTCAACTCGGAATCTCCCGCGCCTAGGACCAACTCGGAATCTCCCGCGCCTACGACTCAACTCGGAATCTACCGCGCCTACGACTCAACTCGGAATCTCCCGCGCCTAGGACCAACTCGGAATCTCCCGCGCCTACGACTCAACTCGGAATCTCCCGCGCCTACGACTCAACTCGGAATCTCCCGCGCCTAGGACCAACTCGGAATCTCCCGCGCCTACGACTCAACTCGGAATCTACCGCGCCTACGACTCAACTCGGAATCTCCCGCGCCTAGGACCAACTCGGAATCTCCCGCGCCTACGACTCAACTCGGAATCTACCGCGCCTACGACTCAACTCGGAATCTCCCGCGCCTAGGACCAACTCGGAATCTCCCGCGCCTACGACTCAACTCGGAATCTCCCGCGCCTACGACTCAACTCGGAATCTCCCGCGCCTAGGACCAACTCGGAATCTCCCGCGCCTACGACTCAACTCGGAATCTACCGCGCCTACGACTCAACTCGGAATCTCCCGCGCCTAGGACCAACTCGGAATCTCCCGCGCCTACGACTCAACTCGGAATCTACCGCGCCTACGACTCAACTCGGAATCTCCCGCGCCTAGGACCAACTCGGAATCTACCGCGCCTACGACTCAACTCGGAATCTCCCGCGCCTAGGACCAACTCGGAATCTCCCGCGCCTACGACTCAACTCGGAATCTACCGCGCCTACGACTCAACTCGGAATCTCCCGCGCCTAGGACCAACTCGGAATCTCCCGCGCCTACGACTCAACTCGGAATCTCCCGCGCCTACGACTCAACTCGGAATCTCCCGCGCCTAGGACCAACTCGGAATCTCCCGCGCCTACGACTCAACTCGGAATCTACCGCGCCTACGACTCAACTCGGAATCTCCCGCGCCTAGGACCAACTCGGAATCTCCCGCGCCTACGACTCAACTCGGAATCTACCGCGCCTACGACTCAACTCGGAATCTCCCGCGCCTAGGACCAACTCGGAATCTCCCGCGCCTACGACTCAACTCGGAATCTCCCGCGCCTACGACTCAACTCGGAATCTCCCGCGCCTAGGACCAACTCGGAATCTCCCGCGCCTACGACTCAACTCGGAATCTACCCGCGCCTACGACTCAACTCGGAATCTCCCGCGCCTAGGACCAACTCGGAATCTCCCGCGCCTACGACTCAACTCGGAATCTCCCGCGCCTACGACTCAACTCGGAATCTCCCGCGCCTAGGACCAACTCGGAATCTCCCGCGCCTACGACTCAACTCGGAATCTACCGCGCCTACGACTCAACTCGGAATCTCCCGCGCCTAGGACCAACTCGGAATCTCCCGCGCCTACGACTCAACTCGGAATCTCCCGCGCCTACGACTCAACTCGGAATCTCCCGCGCCTAGGACCAACTCGGAATCTCCCGCGCCTACGACTCAACTCGGAATCTCCCGCGCCTAGGACCAACTCGGAATCTCCCGCGCCTAGGACCAACTCGGAATCTCCCGCGCCTACGACTCAACTCGGAATCTACCGCGCCTACGACTCAACTCGGAATCTCCCGCGCCTAGGACCAACTCGGAATCTCCCGCGCCTACGACTCAACTCGGAATCTACCGCGCCTACGACTCAACTCGGAATCTCCCGCGCCTAGGACCAACTCGGAATCTCCCGCGCCTACGACTCAACTCGGAATCTCCCGCGCCTACGACTCAACTCGGAATCTCCCGCGCCTAGGACCAACTCGGAATCTCCCGCGCCTACGACTCAACTCGGAATCTACCGCGCCTACGACTCAACTCGGAATCTCCCGCGCCTAGGACCAACTCGGAATCTCCCGCGCCTACGACTCAACTCGGAATCTACCGCGCCTACGACTCAACTCGGAATCTCCCGCGCCTAGGACCAACTCGGAATCTCCCGCGCCTACGACTCAACTCGGAATCTACCGCGCCTACGACTCAACTCGGAATCTCCCGCGCCTAGGACCAACTCGGAATCTCCCGCGCCTACGACTCAACTCGGAATCTCCCGCGCCTACGACTCAACTCGGAATCTCCCGCGCCTAGGACCAACTCGGAATCTACCGCGCCTACGACTCAACTCGGAATCTACCGCGCCTACGACTCAACTCGGAATCTCCCGCGCCTAGGACCAACTCGGAATCTCCCGCGCCTACGACTCAACTCGGAATCTCCCGCGCCTAGGACCAACTCGGAATCTCCCGCGCCTACGACTCAACTCGGAATCTCCCGCGCCTACGACTCAACTCGGAATCTCCCGCGCCTAGGACCAACTCGGAATCTCCCGCGCCTACGACTCAACTCGGAATCTCCCGCGCCTACGACTCAACTCGGAATCTCCCGCGCCTAGGACCAACTCGGAATCTCCCGCGCCTACGACTCAACTCGGAATCTCCCGCGCCTAGGACCAACTCGGAATCTCCCGCGCCTACGACTCAACTCGGAATCTCCCGCGCCTACGACTCAACTCGGAATCTCCCGCGCCTAGGACCAACTCGGAATCTCCCGCGCCTACGACTCAACTCGGAATCTACCGCGCCTACGACTCAACTCGGAATCTCCCGCGCCTAGGACCAACTCGGAATCTCCCGCGCCTACGACTCAACTCGGAATCTCCCGCGCCTAGGACCAACTCGGAATCTCCCGCGCCTACGACTCAACTCGGAATCTACCGCGCCTACGACTCAACTCGGAATCTCCCGCGCCTAGGACCAACTCGGAATCTCCCGCGCCTACGACTCAACTCGGAATCTACCGCGCCTACGACTCAACTCGGAATCTCCCGCGCCTAGGACCAACTCGGAATCTCCCGCGCCTACGACTCAACTCGGAATCTCCCGCGCCTCCCGCGCCTACGACTCAACTCGGAATCTCCCGCGCCTAGGACCAACTCGGAATCTACCGCGCCTACGACTCAACTCGGAATCTCCCGCGCCTAGGACCAACTCGGAATCTCCCGCGCCTACGACTCAACTCGGAATCTCCCGCGCCTACGACTCAACTCGGAATCTCCCGCGCCTAGGACCAACTCGGAATCTCCCGCGCCTACGACTCAACTCGGAATCTCCCGCGCCTACGACTCAACTCGGAATCTCCCGCGCCTAGGACCAACTCGGAATCTCCCGCGCCTACGACTCAACTCGGAATCTACCGCGCCTACGACTCAACTCGGAATCTCCCGCGCCTAGGACCAACTCGGAATCTCCCGCGCCTATGACTCAACTCGGAATCTACCGCGCCTACGACTCAACTCGGAATCTCCCGCGCCTAGGACCAACTCGGAATCTCCCGCGCCTACGACTCAACTCGGAATCTCCCGCGCCTACGACTCAACTCGGAATCTCCCGCGCCTAGGACCAACTCGGAATCTACCGCGCCTACGACTCAACTCGGAATCTACCGCGCCTACGACTCAACTCGGAATCTCCCGCGCCTAGGACCAACTCGGAATCTCCCGCGCCTACGACTCAACTCGGAATCTACCGCGCCTACGACTCAACTCGGAATCTCCCGCGCCTAGGACCAACTCGGAATCTCCCGCGCCTACGACTCAACTCGGAATCTACCGCGCCTACGACTCAACTCGGAATCTCCCGCGCCTAGGACCAACTCGGAATCTACCGCGCCTACGACTCAACTCGGAATCTCCCGCGCCTAGGACCAACTCGGAATCTCCCGCGCCTACGACTCAACTCGGAATCTCCCGCGCCTACGACTCAACTCGGAATCTCCCGCGCCTAGGACCAACTCGGAATCTCCCGCGCCTACGACTCAACTCGGAATCTCCCGCGCCTACGACTCAACTCGGAATCTCCCGCGCCTAGGACCAACTCGGAATCTACCGCGCCTACGACTCAACTCGGAATCTACCGCGCCTACGACTCAACTCGGAATCTCCCGCGCCTAGGACCAACTCGGAATCTCCCGCGCCTACGACTCAACTCGGAATCTACCGCGCCTACGACTCAACTCGGAATCTCCCGCGCCTAGGACCAACTCGGAATCTCCCGCGCCTACGACTCAACTCGGAATCTCCCGCGCCTACGACTCAACTCGGAATCTCCCGCGCCTAGGACCAACTCGGAATCTACCGCGCCTACGACTCAACTCGGAATCTACCGCGCCTACGACTCAACTCGGAATCTCCCGCGCCTAGGACCAACTCGGAATCTCCCGCGCCTACGACTCAACTCGGAATCTACCGCGCCTACGACTCAACTCGGAATCTCCCGCGCCTAGGACCAACTCGGAATCTCCCGCGCCTACGACTCAACTCGGAATCTCCCGCGCCTAGGACCAACTCGGAATCTCCCGCACCTATGACTCAACTCGGAATCTACCG
Source organism: Coturnix japonica (assembly GCF_054131305.1). Taxonomy (NCBI): domain Eukaryota; kingdom Metazoa; phylum Chordata; class Aves; order Galliformes; family Phasianidae; genus Coturnix; species Coturnix japonica. The sequence continues at coordinate 22,985 of NW_028189137.1, read as the reverse complement.
CGCCTACGACTCAACTCGGAATCTCCCGCGCCTAGGACCAACTCGGAATCTCCCGCGCCTACGACTCAACTCGGAATCTACCGCGCCTACGACTCAACTCGGAATCTCCCGCGCCTAGGACCAACTCGGAATCTCCCGCGCCTACGACTCAACTCGGAATCTCCCGCGCCTACGACTCAACTCGGAATCTCCCGCGCCTAGGACCAACTCGGAATCTACCGCGCCTACGACTCAACTCGGAATCTACCGCGCCTACGACTCAACTCGGAATCTCCCGCGCCTAGGACCAACTCGGAATCTCCCGCGCCTACGACTCAACTCGGAATCTACCGCGCCTACGACTCAACTCGGAATCTCCCGCGCCTAGGACCAACTCGGAATCTCCCGCGCCTACGACTCAACTCGGAATCTCCCGCGCCTACGACTCAACTCGGAATCTCCCGCGCCTAGGACCAACTCGGAATCTACCGCGCCTACGACTCAACTCGGAATCTACCGCGCCTACGACTCAACTCGGAATCTCCCGCGCCTAGGACCAACTCGGAATCTCCCGCGCCTACGACTCAACTCGGAATCTACCGCGCCTACGACTCAACTCGGAATCTCCTGCGCCTAGGACCAACTCGGAATCTCCCGCGCCTACGACTCAACTCGGAATCTACCGCGCCTACGACTCAACTCGGAATCTCCCGCGCCTAGGACCAACTCGGAATCTACCGCGCCTACGACTCAACTCGGAATCTCCCGCGCCTAGGACCAACTCGGAACCTACCGCACCTACGACTCAACTCGGAATCTACCGCGCCTACGACTCAACTCGGAATCTCCCGCGCCTAGGACCAACTCGGAATCTCCCGCGCCTACGACTCAACTCGGAATCTACCGCGCCTACGACTCAACTCGGAATCTCCCGCGCCTAGGACCAACTCGGAATCTCCCGCGCCTACGACTCAACTCGGAATCTCCCGCGCCTACGACTCAACTCGGAATCTCCCGCGCCTAGGACCAACTCGGAATCTACCGCGCCTACGACTCAACTCGGAATCTACCGCGCCTACGACTCAACTCGGAATCTCCCGCGCCTAGGACCAACTCGGAATCTCCCGCGCCTACGACTCAACTCGGAATCTACCGCGCCTACGACTCAACTCGGAATCTCCCGCGCCTAGGACCAACTCGGAATCTCCCGCGCCTACGACTCAACTCGGAATCTCCCGCGCCTAGGACCAACTCGGAATCTCCCGCGCCTACGACTCAACTCGGAATCTACCGCGCCTACGACTCAACTCGGAATCTCCCGCGCCTAGGACCAACTCGGAATCTCCCGCGCCTACGACTCAACTCGGAATCTCCCGCGCCTAGGACCAACTCGGAATCTCCCGCGCCTACGACTCAACTCGGAATCTACCGCGCCTACGACTCAACTCGGAATCTCCCGCGCCTAGGACCAACTCGGAATCTCCCGCGCCTACGACTCAACTCGGAATCTACCGCGCCTACGACTCAACTCGGAATCTCCCGCGCCTAGGACCAACTCGGAATCTCCCGCGCCTACGACTCAACTCGGAATCTCCCGCGCCTACGACTCAACTCGGAATCTCCCGCGCCTAGGACCAACTCGGAATCTACCGCGCCTACGACTCAACTCGGAATCTCCCGCGCCTAGGACCAACTCGGAATCTCCCGCGCCTACGACTCAACTCGGAATCTCCCGCGCCTACGACTCAACTCGGAATCTCCCGCGCCTAGGACCAACTCGGAATCTCCCGCGCCTACGACTCAACTCGGAATCTCCCGCGCCTACGACTCAACTCGGAATCTCCCGCGCCTAGGACCAACTCGGAATCTCCCGCGCCTACGACTCAACTCGGAATCTACCGCGCCTACGACTCAACTCGGAATCTCCCGCGCCTAGGACCAACTCGGAATCTCCCGCGCCTACGACTCAACTCGGAATCTACCGCGCCTACGACTCAACTCGGAATCTCCCGCGCCTAGGACCAACTCGGAATCTCCCGCGCCTACGACTCAACTCGGAATCTCCCGCGCCTACGACTCAACTCGGAATCTCCCGCGCCTAGGACCAACTCGGAATCTACCGCGCCTACGACTCAACTCGGAATCTACCGCGCCTACGACTCAACTCGGAATCTCCCGCGCCTAGGACCAACTCGGAATCTACCGCGCCTACGACTCAACTCGGAATCTACCGCGCCTACGACTCAACTCGGAATCTCCCGCGCCTAGGACCAACTCGGAATCTACCGCGCCTACGACTCAACTCGGAATCTACCGCGCCTACGACTCAACTCGGAATCTCCCGCGCCTAGGACCAACTCGGAATCTACCGCGCCTACGACTCAACTCGGAATCTCCCGCGCCTAGGACCAACTCGGAATCTCCCGCGCCTACGACTCAACTCGGAATCTCCCGCGCCTAAGACTCAACTCGGAATCTCCCGCGCCTAGGACCAACTCGGAATCTCCCGCCTACGACTCAACTCGGAATCTCCCGCGCCTACGACTCAACTCGGAATCTCCCGCGCCTAGGACCAACTCGGAATCTCCCGCGCCTACGACTCAACTCGGAATCTACCGCGCCTACGACTCAACTCGGAATCTCCCGCGCCTAGGACCAACTCGGAATCTCCCGCGCCTACGACTCAACTCGGAATCTACCGCGCCTACGACTCAACTCGGAATCTACCGCGCCTACGACTCAACTCGGAATCTCCCGCGCCTAGGACCAACTCGGAATCTCCCGCGCCTACGACTCAACTCGGAATCTACCGCGCCTACGACTCAACTCGGAATCTCCCGCGCCTAGGACCAACTCGGAATCTCCCGCGCCTACGACTCAACTCGGAATCTCCCGCGCCTAGGACCAACTCGGAATCTCCCGCGCCTAGGACCAACTCGGAATCTCCCGCGCCTACGACTCAACTCGGAATCTACCGCGCCTACGACTCAACTCGGAAATCTCCCGCGCCTAGGACCAACTCGGAATCTCCCGCGCCTACGACTCAACTCGGAATCTCCCGCGCCTAGGACCAACTCGGAATCTCCCGCGCCTACGACTCAACTCGGAATCTACCGCGCCTACGACTCAACTCGGAATCTCCCGCGCCTAGGACCAACTCGGAATCTCCCGCGCCTACGACTCAACTCGGAATCTACCGCGCCTACGACTCAACTCGGAATCTCCCGCGCCTAGGACCAACTCGGAATCTCCCGCGCCTACGACTCAACTCGGAATCTCCCGCGCCTACGACTCAACTCGGAATCTCCCGCGCCTACGACTCAACTCGGAATCTCCCGCGCCTAGGACCAACTCGGAATCTCCCGCGCCTAGGACCAACTCGGAATCTACCGCGCCTACGACTCAACTCGGAATCTCCCGCGCCTAGGACCAACTCGGAATCTCCCGCGCCTACGACTCAACTCGGAATCTCCCGCGCCTACGACTCAACTCGGAATCTCCCGCGCCTAGGACCAACTCGGAATCTACCGCGCCTACGACTCAACTCGGAATCTACCGCGCCTACGACTCAACTCGGAATCTCCCGCGCCTAGGACCAACTCGGAATCTCCCGCGCCTACGACTCAACTCGGAATCTACCGCGCCTACGACTCAACTCGGAATCTCCCGCGCCTAGGACCAACTCGGAATCTCCCGCGCCTACGACTCAACTCGGAATCTCCCGCGCCTAGGACCAACTCGGAATCTCCCGCGCCTACGACTCAACTCGGAATCTACCGCGCCTACGACTCAACTCGGAATCTCCCGCGCCTAGGACCAACTCGGAATCTCCCGCGCCTACGACTCAACTCGGAATCTCCCGCGCCTAGGACCAACTCGGAATCTCCCGCGCCTACGACTCAAGCTCGGAATCTACCGCGCCTACGACTCAACTCGGAATCTACCGCGCCTACGACTCAACTCGGAATCTCCCGCGCCTAGGACCAACTCGGAATCTCCCGCGCCTACGACTCAACTCGGAATCTCCCGCGCCTACGACTCAACTCGGAATCTCCCGCGCCTAGGACCAACTCGGAATCTCCCGCGCCTACGACTCAACTCGGAATCTCCCGCGCCTACGACCAACTCGGAATCTCCCGCGCCTAGGACCAACTCGGAATCTCCCGCGCCTACGACTCAACTCGGAATCTACCGCGCCTACGACTCAACTCGGAATCTCCCGCGCCTAGGACCAACTCGGAATCTCCCGCGCCTACGACTCAACTCGGAATCTCCCGCGCCTAGGACCAACTCGGAATCTCCCGCGCCTACGACTCAACTCGGAATCTCCCGCGCCTACGACTCAACTCGGAATCTCCCGCGCCTAGGACCAACTCGGAATCTCCCGCGCCTACGACTCAACTCGGAATCTACCGCGCCTACGACTCAACTCGGAATCTCCCGCGCCTACGGACTCAACTCGGAATCTCCCGCGCCTAGGACTCAACTCGGAATCTCCCTGCGCCTACGACTCAACTCGGAATCTCCCGCGCCTACGACTCAACTCGGAATCTCCCGCGCCTAGGACCAACTCGGAATCTCCCGCGCCTAGGACCAACTCGGAATCTACCGCGCCTACGACTCAACTCGGAATCTCCCGCGCCTAGGACCAACTCGGAATCTCCCGCGCCTACGACTCAACTCGGAATCTCCCGCGCCTACGACTCAACTCGGAATCTCCCGCGCCTAGGACCAACTCGGAATCTACCGCGCCTACGACTCAACTCGGAATCTACCGCGCCTACGACTCAACTCGGAATCTCCCGCGCCTAGGACCAACTCGGAATCTCCCGCGCCTACGACTCAACTCGGAATCTACCCGCGCCTACGACTCAACTCGGAATCTCCCGCGCCTAGGACCAACTCGGAATCTACCGCGCCTACGACTCAACTCGGAATCTCCCGCGCCTAGGACCAACTCGGAATCTCCCGCGCCTACGACTCAACTCGGAATCTCCCGCGCCTACGACTCAACTCGGAATCTCCCGCGCCTAGGACCAACTCGGAATCTCCCGCGCCTACGACTCAACTCGGAATCTCCCGCGCCTACGACTCAACTCGGAATCTCCCGCGCCTAGGACCAACTCGGAATCTACCGCGCCTACGACTCAACTCGGAATCTACCGCGCCTACGACTCAACTCGGAATCTCCCGCGCCTAGGACCAACTCGGAATCTCCCGCGCCTACGACTCAACTCGGAATCTACCGCGCCTACGACTCAACTCGGAATCTCCCGCGCCTAGGACCAACTCGGAATCTCCCGCGCCTACGACTCAACTCGGAATCTCCCGCGCCTAGGACCAACTCGGAATCTCCCGCGCCTACGACTCAACTCGGAATCTACCGCGCCTACGACTCAACTCGGAATCTACCGCGCCTACGACTCAACTCGGAATCTCCCGCGCCTAGGACCAACTCGGAATCTCCCGCGCCTACGACTCAACTCGGAATCTACCGCGCCTACGACTCAACTCGGAATCTCCCGCGCCTAGGACCAACTCGGAATCTCCCGCGCCTACGACTCAACTCGGAATCTCCCGCGCCTAGGACCAACTCGGAATCTCCCGCGCCTACGACTCAACTCGGAATCTACCGCGCCTACGACTCAACTCGGAATCTCCCGCGCCTAGGACCAACTCGGAATCTCCCGCGCCTACGACTCAACTCGGAATCTCCCGCGCCTACGACTCAACTCGGAATCTACCGCGCCTACGACTCAACTCGGAATCTCCCGCGCCTAGGACCAACTCGGAATCTACCGCGCCTACGACTCAACTCGGAATCTCCCGCGCCTAGGACCAACTCGGAATCTCCCGCGCCTACGACTCAACTCGGAATCTCCCGCGCCTACGACTCAACTCGGAATCTCCCGCGCCTAGGACCAACTCGGAATCTCCCGCGCCTACGACTCAACTCGGAATCTACCGCGCCTACGACTCAACTCGGAATCTCCCGCGCCTAGGACCAACTCGGAATCTCCCGCGCCTACGACTCAACTCGGAATCTCCCGCGCCTACGACTCAACTCGGAATCTCCCGCGCCTAGGACCAACTCGGAATCTACCGCGCCTACGACTCAACTCGGAATCTACCGCGCCTACGACTCAACTCGGAATCTCCCGCGCCTAGGACCAACTCGGAATCTCCCGCGCCTACGACTCAACTCGGAATCTACCGCGCCTACGACTCAACTCGGAATCTCCCGCGCCTAGGACCAACTCGGAATCTCCCGCGCCTACGACTCAACTCGGAATCTCCCGCGCCTACGACTCAACTCGGAATCTCCCGCGCCTAGGACCAACTCGGAATCTCCCGCGCCTACGACTCAACTCGGAATCTACCGCGCCTACGACTCAACTCGGAATCTCCCGCGCCTAGGACCAACTCGGAATCTCCCGCGCCTACGACTCAACTCGGAATCTACCGCGCCTACGACTCAACTCGGAATCTCCCGCGCCTAGGACCAACTCGGAATCTCCCGCGCCTACGACTCAACTCGGAATCTACCGCGCCTACGACTCAACTCGGAATCTCCCGCGCCTAGGACCAACTCGGAATCTACCGCGCCTACGACTCAACTCGGAATCTCCCGCGCCTAGGACCAACTCGGAATCTCCCGCGCCTACGACTCAACTCGGAATCTCCCGCGCCTACGACTCAACTCGGAATCTCCCGCGCCTAGGACCAACTCGGAATCTCCCGCGCCTACGACTCAACTCGGAATCTCCCGCGCCTACGACTCAACTCGGAATCTCCCGCGCCTAGGACCAACTCGGAATCTCCCGGCGCCTACGACTCAACTCGGAATCTCCCGCGCCTACGACTCAACTCGGAATCTCCCGCGCCTAGGACCAACTCGGAATCTCCCGCGCCTACGACTCAACTCGGAATCTACCGCGCCTACGACTCAACTCGGAATCTCCCGCGCCTAGGACCAACTCGGAATCTCCCGCGCCTACGACTCAACTCGGAATCTCCCGCGCCTACGACTCAACTCGGAATCTCCCGCGCCTAGGACCAACTCGGAATCTACCGCGCCTACGACTCAACTCGGAATCTACCGCGCCTACGACTCAACTCGGAATCTCCCGCGCCTAGGACCAACTCGGAATCTCCCGCGCCTACGACTCAACTCGGAATCTACCGCGCCTACGACTCAACTCGGAATCTCCCGCGCCTAGGACCAACTCGGAATCTCCCGCGCCTACGACTCAACTCGGAATCTACCGCGCCTACGACTCAACTCGGAATCTCCCGCGCCTAGGACCAACTCGGAATCTACCGCGCCTACGACTCAACTCGGAATCTCCCGCGCCTAGGACCAACTCGGAATCTCCCGCGCCTACGACTCAACTCGGAATCTCCCGCGCCTACGACTCAACTCGGAATCTCCCGCGCCTAGGACCAACTCGGAATCTCCCGCGCCTACGACTCAACTCGGAATCTCCCGCGCCTACGACTCAACTCGGAATCTCCCGCGCCTAGGACCAACTCGGAATCTCCCGCGCCTACGACTCAACTCGGAATCTACCGCGCCTACGACTCAACTCGGAATCTCCCGCGCCTAGGACCAACTCGGAATCTCCCGCGCCTACGACTCAACTCGGAATCTACCGCGCCTACGACTCAACTCGGAATCTCCCGCGCCTAGGACCAACTCGGAATCTCCCGCGCCTACGACTCAACTCGGAATCTCCCGCGCCTACGACTCAACTCGGAATCTCCCGCGCCTAGGACCAACTCGGAATCTACCGCGCCTACGACTCAACTCGGAATCTACCGCGCCTACGACTCAACTCGGAATCTCCCGCGCCTAGGACCAACTCGGAATCTCCCGCGCCTACGACTCAACTCGGAATCTACCGCGCCTACGACTCAACTCGGAATCTCCCGCGCCTAGGACCAACTCGGAATCTCCCGCGCCTACGACTCAACTCGGAATCTCCCGCGCCTAGGACCAACTCGGAATCTCCCGCGCCTACGACTCAACTCGGAATCTACCGCGCCTACGACTCAACTCGGAATCTCCCGCGCCTAGGACCAACTCGGAATCTCCCGCGCCTACGACTCAACTCGGAATCTACCGCGCCTACGACTCAACTCGGAATCTCCCGCGCCTAGGACCAACTCGGAATCTCCCGCGCCTACGACTCAACTCGGAATCTCCCGCGCCTACGACTCAACTCGGAATCTCCCGCGCCTAGGACCAACTCGGAATCTACCGCGCCTACGACTCAACTCGGAATCTACCGCGCCTACGACTCAACTCGGAATCTCCCGCGCCTAGGACCAACTCGGAATCTACCGCGCCTACGACTCAACTCGGAATCTACCGCGCCTACGACTCAACTCGGAATCTCCCGCGCCTAGGACCAACTCGGAATCTCCCGCGCCTACGACTCAACTCGGAATCTACCGCGCCTACGACTCAACTCGGAATCTCCCGCGCCTAGGACCAACTCGGAATCTCCCGCGCCTACGACTCAACTCGGAATCTACCGCGCCTACGACTCAACTCGGAATCTCCCGCGCCTAGGACCAACTCGGAATCTACCGCGCCTACGACTCAACTCGGAATCTCCCGCGCCTAGGACCAACTCGGAATCTCCCGCGCCTACGACTCAACTCGGAATCTCCCGCGCCTACGACTCAACTCGGAATCTCCCGCGCCTAGGACCAACTCGGAATCTCCCGCGCCTACGACTCAACTCGGAATCTCCCGCGCCTACGACTCAACTCGGAATCTCCCGCGCCTAGGACCAACTCGGAATCTACCGCGCCTACGACTCAACTCGGAATCTACCGCGCCTACGACTCAACTCGGAATCTCCCGCGCCTAGGACCAACTCGGAATCTCCCGCGCCTACGACTCAACTCGGAATCTACCGCGCCTACGACTCAACTCGGAATCTCCCGCGCCTAGGACCAACTCGGAATCTCCCGCGCCTACGACTCAACTCGGAATCTCCCGCGCCTACGACTCAACTCGGAATCTCCCGCGCCTAGGACCAACTCGGAATCTACCGCGCCTACGACTCAACTCGGAATCTACCGCGCCTACGACTCAACTCGGAATCTCCCGCGCCTAGGACCAACTCGGAATCTCCCGCGCCTACGACTCAACTCGGAATCTACCGCGCCTACGACTCAACTCGGAATCTCCCGCGCCTAGGACCAACTCGGAATCTCCCGCGCCTACGACTCAACTCGGAATCTCCCGCGCCTAGGACCAACTCGGAATCTCCCGCGCCTACGACTCAACTCGGAATCTACCGCGCCTACGACTCAACTCGGAATCTCCCGCGCCTAGGACCAACTCGGAATCTCCCGCGCCTACGACTCAACTCGGAATCTACCGCGCCTACGACTCAACTCGGAATCTCCCGCGCCTAGGACCAACTCGGAATCTCCCGCGCCTACGACTCAACTCGGAATCTACCGCGCCTACGACTCAACTCGGAATCTCCCGCGCCTAGGACCAACTCGGAATCTACCGCGCCTACGACTCAACTCGGAATCTCCCGCGCCTACGACTCAACTCGGAATCTCCCGCGCCTAGGACCAACTCGGAATCTCCCGCGCCTACGACTCAACTCGGAATCTCCCGCGCCTACGACTCAACTCGGAATCTCCCGCGCCTAGGACCAACTCGGAATCTCCCGCGCCTACGACTCAACTCGGAATCTACCGCGCCTACGACTCAACTCGGAATCTCCCGCGCCTAGGACCAACTCGGAATCTCCCGCGCCTACGACTCAACTCGGAATCTCCCGCGCCTACGACTCAACTCGGAATCTCCCGCGCCTAGGACCAACTCGGAATCTACCGCGCCTACGACTCAACTCGGAATCTACCGCGCCTACGACTCAACTCGGAATCTCCCGCGCCTAGGACCAACTCGGAATCTCCCGCGCCTACGACTCAACTCGGAATCTACCGCGCCTACGACTCAACTCGGAATCTCCCGCGCCTAGGACCAACTCGGAATCTCCCGCGCCTACGACTCAACTCGGAATCTCCCGCGCCTACGACTCAACTCGGAATCTCCCGCGCCTAGGACCAACTCGGAACCTACCGCACCTACGACTCAACTCGGAATCTACCGCGCCTACGACTCAACTCGGAATCTCCCGCGCCTAGGACCAACTCGGAATCTACCGCGCCTACGACTCAACTCGGAATCTCCCGCGCCTAGGACCAACTCGGAATCTCCCGCGCCTACGACTCAACTCGGAATCTCCCGCGCCTAGGACCAACTCGGAATCTCCCGCGCCTACGACTCAACTCGGAATCTCCCGCGCCTACGACTCAACTCGGAATCTCCCGCGCCTAGGACCAACTCGGAATCTCCCGCGCCTAGGACCAACTCGGAATCTACCGCGCCTACGACTCAACTCGGAATCTCCCGCGCCTAGGACCAACTCGGAATCTCCCGCGCCTACGACTCAACTCGGAATCTCCCGCGCCTACGACTCAACTCGGAATCTCCCGCGCCTAGGACCAACTCGGAATCTACCGCGCCTACGACTCAACTCGGAATCTACCGCGCCTACGACTCAACTCGGAATCTCCCGCGCCTAGGACCAACTCGGAATCTCCCGCGCCTACGACTCAACTCGGAATCTACCGCGCCTACGACTCAACTCGGAATCTCCCGCGCCTAGGACCAACTCGGAATCTACCGCGCCTACGACTCAACTCGGAATCTCCCGCGCCTAGGACCAACTCGGAATCTCCCGCGCCTACGACTCAACTCGGAATCTCCCGCGCCTACGACTCAACTCGGAATCTCCCGCGCCTAGGACCAACTCGGAATCTCCCGCGCCTACGACTCAACTCGGAATCTCCCGCGCCTACGACTCAACTCGGAATCTCCCGCGCCTAGGACCAACTCGGAATCTACCGCGCCTACGACTCAACTCGGAATCTACCGCGCCTACGACTCAACTCGGAATCTCCCGCGCCTAGGACCAACTCGGAATCTCCCGCGCCTACGACTCAACTCGTAATCTACCGCGCCTACGACTCAACTCGGAATCTCCCGCGCCTAGGACCAACTCGGAATCTCCCGCGCCTACGACTCAACTCGGAATCTCCCGCGCCTAGGACCAACTCGGAATCTCCCGCGCCTACGACTCAACTCGGAATCTACCGCGCCTACGACTCAACTCGGAATCTCCCGCGCCTAGGACCAACTCGGAATCTCCCGCGCCTACGACTCAACTCGGAATCTCCCGCGCCTAGGACCAACTCGGAATCTCCCGCGCCTACGACTCAACTCGGAATCTACCGCGCCTACGACTCAACTCGGAATCTACCGCGCCTAGGACCAACTCGGAATCTCCCGCGCCTACGACTCAACTCGGAATCTACCGCACCTACGACTCAACTCGGAATCTCCCGCGCCTAGGACCAACTCGGAATCTCCCGCGCCTACGACTCAACTCGGAATCTCCCGCACCTACGACTCAACTCGGAATCTCTCGCGCCTAGGACCAACTCGGAATCTACCGCGCCTACGACTCAACTCGGAATCTCCCGCGCCTAGGACCAACTCGGAATCTCCCGCGCCTACGACTCAACTCGGAATCTCCCGCGCCTACGACTCAACTCGGAATCTCCCGCGCCTAGGACCAACTCGGAATCTCCCGCGCCTACGACTCAACTCGGAATCTCCCGCGCCTACGACTCAACTCGGAATCTCCCGCGCCTAGGACCAACTCGGAATCTACCGCGCCTACGACTCAACTCGGAATCTACCGCGCCTACGACTCAACTCGGAATCTCCCGCGCCTAGGACCAACTCGGAATCTCCCGCGCCTATGACTCAACTCGGAATCTACCGCGCCTACGACTCAACTCGGAATCTCCCGCGCCTAGGACCAACTCGGAATCTCCCGCGCCTACGACTCAACTCGGAATCTCCCGCGCCTACGACTCAACTCGGAATCTCCCGCGCCTAGGACCAACTCGGAATCTACCCGCGCCTACGACTCAACTCGGAATCTACCGCGCCTACGACTCAACTCGGAATCTCCCGCGCCTAGGACCAACTCGGAATCTCCCGCGCCTACGACTCAACTCGGAATCTACCGCGCCTACGACTCAACTCGGAATCTCCCGCGCCTAGGACCAACTCGGAATCTCCCGCGCCTACGACTCAACTCGGAATCTACCGCGCCTACGACTCAACTCGGAATCTCCCGCGCCTAGGACCAACTCGGAATCTACCGCGCCTACGACTCAACTCGGAATCTCCCGCGCCTAGGACCAACTCGGAATCTCCCGCGCCTACGACTCAACTCGGAATCTCCCGCGCCTACGACTCAACTCGGAATCTCCCGCGCCTAGGACCAACTCGGAATCTCCCGCGCCTACGACTCAACTCGGAATCTCCCGCGCCTACGACTCAACTCGGAATCTCCCGCGCCTAGGACCAACTCGGAATCTACCGCGCCTACGACTCAACTCGGAATCTACCGCGCCTACGACTCAACTCGGAATCTCCCGCGCCTAGGACCAACTCGGAATCTCCCGCGCCTACGACTCAACTCGGAATCTACCGCGCCTACGACTCAACTCGGAATCTCCCGCGCGTAGGACCAACTCGGAATCTCCCGCGCCTACGACTCAACTCGGAATCTCCCGCGCCTACGACTCAACTCGGAATCTCCCGCGCCTAGGACCAACTCGGAATCTACCGCGCCTACGACTCAACTCGGAATCTACCGCGCCTACGACTCAACTCGGAATCTCCCGCGCCTAGGACCAACTCGGAATCTCCCGCGCCTACGACTCAACTCGGAATCTACCGCGCCTACGACTCAACTCGGAATCTCCCGCGCCTAGGACCAACTCGGAATCTCCCGCGCCTACGACTCAACTCGGAATCTCCCGCGCCTAGGACCAACTCGGAATCTCCCGCACCTATGACTCAACTCGGAATCTACCGCGCCTACGACTCAACTCGGAATCTCCCGCGCCTAGGACCAACTCGGAATCTACCGCGCCTACGACTCAACTCGGAATCTCCCGCGCCTAGGACCAACTCGGAATCTCCCGCGCCTACGACTCAACTCGGAATCTCCCGCGCCTACGACTCAACTCGGAATCTCCCACGCCTAGGACCAACTCGGAATCTCCCGCGCCTACGACTCAACTCGGAATCTCCCGCGCCTACGACTCAACTCGGAATCTCCCGCGCCTAGGACCAACTCGGAATCTACCGCGCCTACGACTCAACTCGGAATCTACCGCGCCTACGACTCAACTCGGAATCTCCCGCGCCTAGGACCAACTCGGAATCTCCCGCGCCTACGACTCAACTCGGAATCTACCGCGCCTACGACTCAACTCGGAATCTCCCGCGCCTAGGACCAACTCGGAATCTCCCGCGCCTACGACTCAACTCGGAATCTCCCGCGCCTACGACTCAACTCGGAATCTCCCGCGCCTAGGACCAACTCGGAATCTACCGCGCCTACGACTCAACTCGGAATCTACCGCGCCTACGACTCAACTCGGAATCTCCCGCGCCTAGGACCAACTCGGAATCTCCCGCGCCTACGACTCAACTCGGAATCTACCGCGCCTACGACTCAACTCGGAATCTCCCGCGCCTAGGACCAACTCGGAATCTCCCGCGCCTACGACTCAACTCGGAATCTACCGCGCCTACGACTCAACTCGGAATCTCCCGCGCCTAGGACCAACTCGGAATCTACCGCGCCTACGACTCAACTCGGAATCTCCCGCGCCTAGGACCAACTCGGAATCTCCCGCGCCTACGACTCAACTCGGAATCTCCCGCGCCTACGACTCAACTCGGAATCTCCCGCGCCTAGGACCAACTCGGAATCTCCCGCGCCTACGACTCAACTCGGAATCTCCCGCGCCTACGACTCAACTCGGAATCTCCCGCGCCTAGGACCAACTCGGAATCTACCGCGCCTACGACTCAACTCGGAATCTACCGCGCCTACGACTCAACTCGGAATCTCCCGCGCCTAGGACCAACTCGGAATCTCCCGCGCCTACGACTCAACTCGGAATCTACCGCGCCTACGACTCAACTCGGAATCTCCCGCGCCTAGGACCAACTCGGAATCTCCCGCGCCTACGACTCAACTCGGAATCTCCCGCGCCTACGACTCAACTCGGAATCTCCCGCGCCTAGGACCAACTCGGAATCTACCGCGCCTACGACTCAACTCGGAATCTACCGCGCCTACGACTCAACTCGGAATCTCCCGCGCCTAGGACCAACTCGGAATCTCCCGCGCCTACGACTCAACTCGGAATCTACCGCGCCTACGACTCAACTCGGAATCTCCCGCGCCTAGGACCAACTCGGAATCTCCCGCGCCTACGACTCAACTCGGAATCTCCGCGCCTAGGACCAACTCGGAATCTCCCGCGCCTAGGACTCAACTCGGAATCTACCGCGCCTACGACTCAACTCGGAATCTCCCGCGCCTAGGACCAACTCGGAATCTCCCGCGCCTACGACTCAACTCGGAATCTACCGCGCCTACGACTCAACTCGGAATCTCCCGCGCCTAGGACCAACTCGGAATCTCCCGCGCCTACGACTCAACTCGGAATCTCCCGCGCCTACGACTCAACTCGGAATCTCCCGCGCCTAGGACCAACTCGGAATCTACCCGCGCCTACGACTCAACTCGGAATCTACCGCGCCTACGACTCAACTCGGAATCTCCCGCGCCTAGGACCAACTCGGAATCTCCCGCGCCTACGACTCAACTCGGAATCTACCGCGCCTACGACTCAACTCGGAATCTCCCGCGCCTAGGACCAACTCGGAATCTCCCGCGCCTACGACTCAACTCGGAATCTCCCGCGCCTACGACTCAACTCGGAATCTCCCGCGCCTAGGACCAACTCGGAATCTACCGCGCCTACGACTCAACTCGGAATCTACCGCGCCTACGACTCAACTCGGAATCTCCCGCGCCTAGGACCAACTCGGAATCTCCCGCGCCTACGACTCAACTCGGAATCTACCGCGCCTACGACTCAACTCGGAATCTCCCGCGCCTAGGACCAACTCGGAATCTCCCGCGCCTACGACTCAACTCGGAATCTACCCGCGCCTACGACTCAACTCGGAATCTCCCGCGCCTAGGACCAACTCGGAATCTCCCGCGCCTACGACTCAACTCGGAATCTACCGCGCCTACGACTCAACTCGGAATCTCCCGCGCCTAGGACCAACTCGGAATCTCCCGCGCCTACGACTCAACTCGGAATCTCCCGCGCCTACGACTCAACTCGGAATCTCCCGCGCCTAGGACCAACTCGGAATCTACCGCGCCTACGACTCAACTCGGAATCTACCGCGCCTACGACTCAACTCGGAATCTCCCGCGCCTAGGACCAACTCGGAATCTCCCGCGCCTACGACTCAACTCGGAATCTACCGCGCCTACGACTCAACTCGGAATCTCCCGCGCCTAGGACCAACTCGGAATCTCCCGCGCCTACGACTCAACTCGGAATCTCCCGCGCCTACGACTCAACTCGGAATCTCCCGCGCCTAGGACCAACTCGGAATCTACCGCGCCTACGACTCAACTCGGAATCTACCGCGCCTACGACTCAACTCGGAATCTCCCGCGCCTAGGACCAACTCGGAATCTACCGCGCCTACGACTCAACTCGGAATCTCCCGCGCCTAGGACCAACTCGGAATCTCCCGCGCCTACGACTCAACTCGGAATCTCCCGCGCCTAGGACCAACTCGGAATCTCCCGCGCCTACGACTCAACTCGGAATCTACCCGCGCCTACGACTCAACTCGGAATCTCCCGCGCCTAGGACCAACTCGGAATCTCCCGCGCCTACGGACCAACTCGGAATCTACCGCGCCTACGACTCAACTCGGAATCTCCCGCGCCTAGGACCAACTCGGAATCTCCCGCGCCTACGACTCAACTCGGAATCTCCCGCGCCTACGACTCAACTCGGAATCTCCCGCGCCTAGGACCAACTCGGAATCTACCGCGCCTACGACTCAACTCGGAATCTACCGCGCCTACGACTCAACTCGGAATCTCCCGCGCCTAGGACCAACTCGGAATCTCCCGCGCCTACGACTCAACTCGGAATCTACCGCGCCTACGACTCAACTCGGAATCTCCCGCGCCTAGGACCAACTCGGAATCTACCGCGCCTACGACTCAACTCGGAATCTCCCGCGCCTAGGACCAACTCGGAATCTCCCGCGCCTACGACTCAACTCGGAATCTCCCGCGCCTACGACTCAACTCGGAATCTCCCGCGCCTAGGACCAACTCGGAATCTCCCGCGCCTACGACTCAACTCGGAATCTCCCGCGCCTACGACTCAACTCGGAATCTCCCGCGCCTAGGACCAACTCGGAATCTACCGCGCCTACGACTCAACTCGGAATCTACCGCGCCTACGACTCAACTCGGAATCTCCCGCGCCTAGGACCAACTCGGAATCTCCCGCGCCTACGACTCAACTCGGAATCTACCGCGCCTACGACTCAACTCGGAATCTCCCGCGCCTAGGACCAACTCGGAATCTCCCGCGCCTACGACTCAACTCGGAATCTCCCGCGCCTACGACTCAACTCGGAATCTCCCGCGCCTAGGACCAACTCGGAATCTACCGCGCCTACGACTCAACTCGGAATCTACCGCGCCTACGACTCAACTCGGAATCTCCCGCGCCTAGGACCAACTCGGAATCTCCCGCGCCTACGACTCAACTCGGAATCTACCGCGCCTACGACTCAACTCGGAATCTCCCGCGCCTAGGACCAACTCGGAATCTCCCGCGCCTACGACTCAACTCGGAATCTCCCGCGCCTACGACTCAACTCGGAATCTCCCGCGCCTAGGACCAACTCGGAATCTACCGCGCCTACGACTCAACTCGGAATCTACCGCGCCTACGACTCAACTCGGAATCTCCCGCGCCTAGGACCAACTCGGAATCTCCCGCGCCTACGACTCAACTCGGAATCTACCGCGCCTACGACTCAACTCGGAATCTCCCGCGCCTAGGACCAACTCGGAATCTCCCGCGCCTACGACTCAACTCGGAATCTCCCGCGCCTACGACTCAACTCGGAATCTCCCGCGCCTAGGACCAACTCGGAATCTCCCGCGCCTACGACTCAACTCGGAATCTACCGCGCCTACGACTCAACTCGGAATCTCCCGCGCCTAGGACCAACTCGGAATCTCCCGCGCCTACGACTCAACTCGGAATCTCCCGCGCCTACGACTCAACTCGGAATCTCCCGCGCCTAGGACCAACTCGGAATCTACCGCGCCTACGACTCAACTCGGAATCTACCGCGCCTACGACTCAACTCGGAATCTCCCGCGCCTACGACTCAACTCGGAATCTACCGCGCCTAACCCGACCCCGCTACGACTCAACTCGGAATCTACCGCGCCTACGACTCAACTCGGAATCTCCCGCGCCTAGGACCAACTCGGAATCTCCCGCGCCTACGACTCAACTCGGAATCTCCCGCGCCTACGACTCAACTCGGAATCTCCCGCGCCTAGGACCAACTCGGAATCTACCGCGCCTACGACTCAACTCGGAATCTACCGCGCCTACGACTCAACTCGGAATCTCCCGCGCCTAGGACCAACTCGGAATCTCCCGCGCCTACGACTCAACTCGGAATCTACCGCGCCTACGACTCAACTCGGAATCTCCCGCGCCTAGGACCAACTCGGAATCTCCCGCGCCTACGACTCAACTCGGAATCTCCCGCGCCTACGACTCAACTCGGAATCTCCCGCGCCTAGGACCAACTCGGAATCTACCGCGCCTACGACTCAACTCGGAATCTACCGCGCCTACGACTCAACTCGGAATCTCCCGCGCCTAGGACCAACTCGGAATCTCCCGCGCCTACGACTCAACTCGGAATCTACCGCGCCTACGACTCAACTCGGAATCTCCCGCGCCTAGGACCAACTCGGAATCTCCCGCGCCTACGACTCAACTCGGAATCTCCCGCGCCTACGACTCAACTCGGAATCTCCCGCGCCTAGGACCAACTCGGAATCTACCGCGCCTACGACTCAACTCGGAATCTACCGCGCCTACGACTCAACTCGGAATCTCCCGCGCCTAGGACCAACTCGGAATCTCCCGCGCCTACGACTCAACTCGGAATCTACCGCGCCTACGACTCAACTCGGAATCTCCCGCGCCTAGGACCAACTCGGAATCTCCCGCGCCTACGACTCAACTCGGAATCTCCCGCGCCTACGACTCAACTCGGAATCTCCCGCGCCTAGGACCAACTCGGAATCTACCGCGCCTACGACTCAACTCGGAATCTACCGCGCCTACGACTCAACTCGGAATCTCCCGCGCCTAGGACCAACTCGGAATCTCCCGCGCCTACGACTCAACTCGGAATCTCCCGCGCCTACGACTCAACTCGGAATCTCCCGCGCCTAGGACCAACTCGGAATCTCCCGCGCCTACGACTCAACTCGGAATCTACCGCGCCTACGACTCAACTCGGAATCTCCCGCGCCTAGGACCAACTCGGAATCTCCCGCGCCTACGACTCAACTC
Source organism: Coturnix japonica (assembly GCF_054131305.1). Lineage (NCBI taxonomy): Eukaryota > Metazoa > Chordata > Aves > Galliformes > Phasianidae > Coturnix > Coturnix japonica. Next base: position 4,367 of record NW_028189137.1, on the reverse strand, counting down.
GGAATCTACCGCGCCTACGACTCAACTCGGAATCTCCGCGCCTAGGACCAACTCGGAATCTACCGCGCCTACGACTCAACTCGGAATCTCCCGCGCCTAGGACCAACTCGGAATCTCCCGCGCCTACGACTCAACTCGGAATCTCCCGCGCCTACGACTCAACTCGGAATCTCCCGCGCCTAGGACCAACTCGGAATCTCCCGCGCCTACGACTCAACTCGGAATCTCCCGCGCCTACGACTCAACTCGGAATCTCCCGCGCCTAGGACCAACTCGGAATCTACCGCGCCTACGACTCAACTCGGAATCTACCCGCGCCTACGACTCAACTCGGAATCTCCCGCGCCTAGGACCAACTCGGAATCTCCCGCGCCTACGACTCAACTCGGAATCTACCGCGCCTACGACTCAACTCGGAATCTCCCGCGCCTAGGACCAACTCGGAATCTCCCGCGCCTACGACTCAACTCGGAATCTACCGCGCCTACGACTCAACTCGGAATCTCCCGCGCCTAGGACCAACTCGGAATCTACCGCGCCTACGACTCAACTCGGAATCTCCCGCGCCTAGGACCAACTCGGAATCTCCCGCGCCTACGACTCAACTCGGAATCTCCGCGCCTACGACTCAACTCGGAATCTCCCGCGCCTAGGACCAACTCGGAATCTCCCGCGCCTACGACTCAACTCGGAATCTCCCGCGCCTACGACTCAACTCGGAATCTCCCGCGCCTAGGACCAACTCGGAATCTACCGCGCCTACGACTCAACTCGGAATCTACCGCGCCTACGACTCAACTCGGAATCTCCCGCGCCTAGGACCAACTCGGAATCTCCCGCGCCTACGACTCAACTCGGAATCTACCGCGCCTACGACTCAACTCGGAATCTCCCGCGCCTAGGACCAACTCGGAATCTCCCGCGCCTACGACTCAACTCGGAATCTACCGCGCCTACGACTCAACTCGGAATCTCCCGCGCCTAGGACCAACTCGGAATCTCCCGCGCCTACGACTCAACTCGGAATCTACCGCGCCTACGACTCAACTCGGAATCTCCCGCGCCTAGGACCAACTCGGAATCTCCCGCGCCTACGACTCAACTCGGAATCTCCCGCGCCTACGACTCAACTCGGAATCTCCCGCGCCTAGGACCAACTCGGAATCTACCGCGCCTACGACTCAACTCGGAATCTCCCGCGCCTAGGACCAACTCGGAATCTCCCGCGCCTACGACTCAACTCGGAATCTACCGCGCCTACGACTCAACTCGGAATCTCCCGCGCCTAGGACCAACTCGGAATCTCCCGCGCCTACGACTCAACTCGGAATCTACCGCGCCTACGACTCAACTCGGAATCTCCCGCGCCTAGGACCAACTCGGAATCTCCCGCGCCTACGACTCAACTCGGAATCTACCGCGCCTACGACTCAACTCGGAATCTCCCGCGCCTAGGACCAACTCGGAATCTCCCGCGCCTACGACTCAACTCGGAATCTACCGCGCCTACGACTCAACTCGGAATCTCCCGCGCCTAGGACCAACTCGGAATCTCCCGCGCCTACGACTCAACTCGGAATCTCCCGCGCCTACGACTCAACTCGGAATCTCCCGCGCCTAGACCAACTCGGAATCTACCGCGCCTACGACTCAACTCGGAATCTACCGCGCCTACGACTCAACTCGGAATCTCCCGCGCCTAGGACCAACTCGGAATCTCCCGCGCCTACGACTCAACTCGGAATCTCCCGCGCCTACGACTCAACTCGGAATCTCCCGCGCCTAGGACCAACTCGGAATCTCCCGCGCCTACGACTCAACTCGGAATCTCCCGCGCCTACGACTCAACTCGGAATCTCCCGCGCCTAGGACCAACTCGGAATCTACCGCGCCTACGACTCAACTCGGAATCTACCCGCGCCTACGACCAACTCGGAATCTCCCGCGCCTAGGACTCAACTCGGAATCTACCGCGCCTACGACTCAACTCGGAATCTCCCGCGCCTAGGACCAACTCGGAATCTCCCGCGCCTACGACTCAACTCGGAATCTCCCGCGCCTACGACTCAACTCGGAATCTCCCGCGCCTAGGACCAACTCGGAATCTCCCGCGCCTACGACTCAACTCGGAATCTACCGCGCCTACGACTCAACTCGGAATCTCCCGCGCCTAGGACCAACTCGGAATCTCCCGCGCCTACGACTCAACTCGGAATCTACCGCGCCTACGACTCAACTCGGAATCTCCCGCGCCTAGGACCAACTCGGAATCTCCCGCGCCTACGACTCAACTCGGAATCTCCCGCGCCTACGACTCAACTCGGAATCTCCCGCGCCTAGGACCAACTCGGAATCTACCGCGCCTACGACTCAACTCGGAATCTACCGCGCCTACGACTCAACTCGGAATCTCCCGCGCCTAGGACCAACTCGGAATCTCCCGCGCCTACGACTCAACTCGGAATCTACCGCGCCTACGACTCAACTCGGAATCTCCCGCGCCTAGGACCAACTCGGAATCTCCCGCGCCTACGACTCAACTCGGAATCTACCGCGCCTACGACTCAACTCGGAATCTCCCGCGCCTAGGACCAACTCGGAATCTACCGCGCCTACGACTCAACTCGGAATCTCCCGCGCCTAGGACCAACTCGGAATCTCCCGCGCCTACGACTCAACTCGGAATCTCCCGCGCCTACGACTCAACTCGGAATCTCCCGCGCCTAGGACCAACTCGGAATCTCCCGCGCCTACGACTCAACTCGGAATCTACCGCGCCTACGACTCAACTCGGAATCTCCCGCGCCTAGGACCAACTCGGAATCTCCCGCGCCTACGACTCAACTCGGAATCTACCGCGCCTACGACTCAACTCGGAATCTCCCGCGCCTAGGACCAACTCGGAATCTCCCGCGCCTACGACTCAACTCGGAATCTACCGCGCCTACGACTCAACTCGGAATCTCCCGCGCCTAGGACCAACTCGGAATCTCCCGGCGCCTACGACTCAACTCGGAATCTACCGCGCCTACGACTCAACTCGGAATCTCCCGCGCCTAGGACCAACTCGGAATCTCCCGCGCCTACGACTCAACTCGGAATCTACCGCGCCTACGACTCAACTCGGAATCTCCCGCGCCTAGGACCAACTCGGAATCTCCCGCGCCTACGACTCAACTCGGAATCTCCCGCGCCTACGACTCAACTCGGAATCTCCCGCGCCTAGGACCAACTCGGAATCTACCGCGCCTACGACTCAACTCGGAATCTCCCGCGCCTACGACTCAACTCGGAATCTCCCGCGCCTACGACTCAACTCGGAATCTCCCGCGCCTAGGACCAACTCGGAATCTCCCGCGCCTACGACTCAACTCGGAATCTACCGCGCCTACGACTCAACTCGGAATCTCCCGCGCCTAGGACCAACTCGGAATCTCCCGCGCCTACGACTCAACTCGGAATCTACCGCGCCTACGACTCAACTCGGAATCTCCCGCGCCTAGGACCAACTCGGAATCTCCCGCGCCTACGACTCAACTCGGAATCTACCGCGCCTACGACTCAACTCGGAATCTCCCGCGCCTAGGACCAACTCGGAATCTCCCGCGCCTACGACTCAACTCGGAATCTCCCGCGCCTACGACTCAACTCGGAATCTCCCGCGCCTAGGACCAACTCGGAATCTCCCGCGCCTACGACTCAACTCGGAATCTCCCGCGCCTACGACTCAACTCGGAATCTCCCGCGCCTAGGACCAACTCGGAATCTACCGCGCCTACGACTCAACTCGGAATCTACCGCGCCTACGACTCAACTCGGAATCTCCCGCGCCTAGGACCAACTCGGAATCTCCCGCGCCTACGACTCAACTCGGAATCTACCGCGCCTACGACTCAACTCGGAATCTCCCGCGCCTAGGACCAACTCGGAATCTCCCGCGCCTACGACTCAACTCGGAATCTCCCGCGCCTACGACTCAACTCGGAATCTCCCGCGCCTAGGACCAACTCGGAATCTCCCGCGCCTACGACTCAACTCGGAATCTACCGCGCCTACGACTCAACTCGGAATCTCCCGCGCCTAGGACCAACTCGGAATCTCCCGCGCCTACGACTCAACTCGGAATCTACCGCGCCTACGACTCAACTCGGAATCTCCCGCGCCTAGGACCAACTCGGAATCTCCCGCGCCTACGACTCAACTCGGAATCTCCCGCGCCTACGACTCAACTCGGAATCTCCCGCGCCTAGGACCAACTCGGAATCTCCCGCGCCTACGACTCAACTCGGAATCTACCGCGCCTACGACTCAACTCGGAATCTCCCGCGCCTAGGACCAACTCGGAATCTCCCGCGCCTACGACTCAA
>NW_028189136.1:0-32250 GCF_054131305.1 Coturnix japonica | reverse complement strand
GGGGAGATATGGGGAGATATAGGGGGGATATGGGGGGATATAGGGGGATATGGGGTGATATAGGGGGGTATGGGGGGATATAGGGGGGGATGTAGGGGGGATATGGGGGGATATAGGGGGGATATGGTGGTATATAGGGGGGATATGGGGAGATATGGGGGGATATAGGGGATATAGGGGGATATAACCCCATAACTGACCCCACCCCATAACTGCCCCCCACCCCATAAGTGCCCCCTATAAATTGACCCCCGTATCTGCCCCCAGGCGGCCACGCAGACGCTGATTTCGGGCCTGGAGGAATTCATCAGGGAGAGCTTTGTGAGATGGGGCCCTATGGGGGTTGGGGGTCACAATGGGTCCCTATGGGGGTTGGGGGTCCCAATGGGTCCCAATGGGGGGATTTGGGGTCCCAATGGGTCCCTATGGGGTCATTTGGGGTCTCAATGGGTCCCAATGGGTCCCAATGGGGTCATTTGAGGTCCCAATGGGGGGATTTGGGGTCCCAATGGGGGGATTTGGGGTCCCAATGGGGGTATATTGAGGGTCTCAATGATGGGGGTTTGGGGTCCCAATGATGGGGTGTCCCAATGGGGAGATTAGGGGTCTCAATGGGGTCATTTGGGGTCCCAATGGGGGATTTGGGGTCCCAATGGGTCCCAATGGGGGGTTGGGGGTCCCAATGGGTCCCAATGGGGGGATTTGGGGTCCCAATGGGGGGTTGGGGGTCCCAATGGGTCTCAATGGGGGGGTTGGGGGTCCCAATGGGGGGGTTGGGGGTCCCAATGGGTCCCAATGGGGGGATTTAGGGTCTCAATGGGGGGGTTGGGGGTCTCAATGGGTCCCAATGTGGGGGTTGGGGGTCTCAATGGGGGTATTAGGGGTCCCAGTGGGTCCCTATGGGGGGTTGGGGGTCTCAATGGGGGTATTTGGGGTCCCAATGGGTCTCAATGGGGGGATTTGGGGTCCCAATGGGTCCCAATGGGGGGTTGGGGTCCCACTGGGTCTCAATGGGGGGTTGGGGGTCTCAATGGGTCTCAATGGGGGGATTTGGGGTCCCAGGGGGGGGTTGGGGGTCCCAATGGGTCCCAATGGGGGGTTGGGGGTCCCAATGGGTCTCAATGGGGGGATTTGGGGTCTCAATGGGGGGATTAGGGGTCCCAATGGGTCCCAATGGGGGTTGGGGGTCCCAGTGGGTCCCAATGGGGGGTTGGGGGTCTCAATGGGGTAATTTAGGGTCTCAATGGGGGGATTCGGGGTCCCAATGGGTCCCTATGGGGGTTGGGGGTCTCAATGGGTCCCAATGGGTCCCAATGGGTCCCAATGGGGGTTGTGGGTCCCATTGTTGTTGTGGGCCCCTAATGGGGGGTTTATATGGGTGGGGGTCCCTACTTTGGGGTCCCAACGGGTCCCAATGGGGAGTTGGGGGTCCCAATGGGTCCCTATGGGGTCATTTGGGGTCCCAATGGGTCCCTATGGGGGTTGGGGGTCTCAATGGGGGGATTTGGGGGTCCCAGTGGGTCCCTATGGGGGGTTGGGGGTCCCATTGGGGTCATTTGGGGTCCCAATGGGTCCCAATGGGGGGATTTGGGGTCCCAATGGGTCCCTATGGGGGGTTGGGGGTCCCAATGGGGGGATTTGGGGTCTCAATGGGTCCCAATGGGGGGATTTGGGGTCCCAATGGGTCCCAGTGGGGGCCAGGGGGTCCCAATGGGGGGATTAGGGGTCCCAATTAGTTCCAATGGGGGGATTGGGGGTCCCAATGGGGGGTTGGGGTCCCAATGGGGTCATTTGGGGTCCCAATGGGTCCCAATGGGTCCCTATGGGGGTTGGGGGTCCCAGTGGGGGGATTTGGGGTCTCAGTGGGGGGATTTGGGGTCCCAATGGGGGGATTAGGGGTCCCAATGGGTCTCAATGGGGGTTGGGGGTCCCAATGGGGGGATTTGGGGTCCCAATGGGTCTCAATGGGGGGTTATGGGTCCCAATGGGTCCCAATGTGGGTCAGGGGTCCCATTGTTGGGTTGGACCCCTATAATATGGGGTTTATATGGGGTGGGGGTCCCTGCTTTAACCCCCCATTGCCCCCCAATGGGGTCATTTGGGGTCTCAATGGGGGGGTTTGGGGTCCCAATGGGTCCCTATGGGGGGATTCGGGGTCCCAATGGGTCCCAATGGGGGGATTTGGGGTCCCAATGGGTCTCAATGGGGGGATTTGGGGTCTCAGTGGGTCCCAATGGGGGGTTGGGGGTCCCAATGGGTCCCAATGGGGGGTTGGGGGTCCCAATGGGTCCCTATGGGGGTTGGGGGTCCCAGTGGGGGGATTTGGGGTCCCAATGGGGGGATTTGGGGTCCCAATGGGGGGCTTTGGGGTCTCAATGGGTCCCAATGGGGGCCAGGGGGTCCCAATTAGGGGATTTAGGGTCCCAATGGGTCCCAATGGGGTCATTTGGGGTCCCAATGGGGGGATTAGGGGTCCCAATGGGTCCCAATGGGGGGATTTGGGGTCCCAATGGGTCCCAATGGGGGGTTGTGGGTCCCAGTGTTGGGTTGGGCCTTTAATATGGGGTTTATATGGGTGGGGGTCCCTACTTTGGGGTCTCAATGGGGGGGTTGGGGGTCCCAATGGGTCTCAATGGGGGGATTAGGGGTCCCAATGGGTCCCAATGGGGGGGTTGGGGGTCCCAATGGGGGCGATTTGGGGTCCCAATGGGTCCCTATGGGGGGATTTGGGGTCCCAATGGGTCCCTATGGGGGGGTTGTGGGTCCCAATGGGGGGATTTGGGGTCCCAATGGGTCCCAATGGGGGGTTGTGGGTCCCAATGGGTCCCAATGTGGGTCAGGGTCCCATTGTTGTTGTGGGCCCCCAATATGGGGTTTATATGGGGTTGGGGTCCCTACTTTGGGGTCCCAATGGGTCCCAATGGGGGGATATGGGGTCCCAATGGGTCCCAATGGGGGCCAGGGGGTCCCAATGGGGGTATTAGGGGTCCCAATGGGTCCCAATGGGGGGTTGGGGGTCTCAATGGGTCCCAATGGGGGGTTATGGGTCCCAATGGGTCCCAATGTGGGTCAGGGTCCCATTGTTGGGTTGGACCCCTATAATATGGGGTTTATATGGGGTGGGGGTCCCTACTTTGGGGTCCCAATGGGTCCCAATGGGGTCATTTGGGGTCTCAATGGGTCCCAATGGGGGGATTTGGGGTCCCAATGGGTCCCAATGGGGGGATTTGGGGTCCCAATGGGGGGATTAGGGGTCCCAATGGGTCCCAATGGGGGGATTTGGGGTCTCAATGGGTCCCAATGGGGGGTTATGGGTCCCAATGGGTCCCAATGGGGGGTTGTGGGTCCCATTGTTGTTGTGGGCCCCTAATGGGGGGTTTATATGGGTGGGGGTCCCTACTTTGGGGTCTCAATGGGGGGATTAGGGATCCCAATGGGTCCCAATGGGGGGATTTGGGGTCCCAATGGGTCCCAATGGGGGGTTGGGTATCCCAATGGGGGGTTGGGGGTCCCAATGGGTCCCAGTGGGGGGTTGGGGGTCCCAATGGGTCTCAATGGGGGGGTTGGGGGTCCCAATGGGGGGATTAGGGGTCCCAATGGGTCCCAATGGGGGGGTTGTGGGTCCCAATGGGTCCCTATGGTGGGATTAGGGGTCTCAATGGGTCCCAATGGGGGGTTGGGGGTCCCAATGGGTCCCAATGGGGGGTTGTGGGTCCCATTGTTGTTGTGGGCCCCTAATATGGGGTTTATATGGGGTGGGGGTCCCTACTTTGGGGTCTCAATGGGGGGTTGGGGGTCCCAATGGGGTCATTTGGGGTCTCAATGGGGGGTTATGGGTCCCAATGGGTCCCAATGGGGGGTTGTGGGTCCCATTGTTGTTGTGGGCCCCTAATGGGGGGTTTATATGGGGTGGGGGTCCCTGCTTTAACCCCCCATTGCCCCCCAATGGGGTCATTTGGGGTCCCAATGGGTCCCAAAGGGGGTTGGGGGTCCCAATGGGTCTCAATGGGGGGGTTGGGGGTCTCAATGGGGGGATTAGGGGTCTCAATGGGTCCCAATGGGGGGTTATGGGTCCCAATGGGTCTCAATGGGGGGATTAGGGGTCCCAATGGGGGGATTTGGGGTCTCAATGGGTCCCAATGGGGGGTTATGGGTCCCAATGGGTCTCAATGGGGGGATTAGGGGTCCCAATGGGGGGATTAGGGGTCCCAATGGGTTCCAATGGGGGGTTGTGGGTCCCATTGTTGTTGTGGGCCCCTAATGGGGGGTTTATATGGGTGGGGGTCCCTACTTTGGGGTCTCAATGTGGGGGTTGGGGGTCCCAATGGGTCCCAATGGGGGGATTAGGGGTCCCAATGGGTCCCAACGGGGGGGTTGGGGGTCCCAATTGGGTCATTTGGGGTCCCAATGGGGTCATTTGGGGTCCCAATGGGTCCCAATGGGGGGATTTGGGGTCTCAGTGGGTCCCTATGGGGGGTTGGGGGTCCCAATGGGGTCATTTGGGGTCCCAATGGGTCCCAATGGGGGGATTTGGGGTCTCAGTGGGTCCCTATGGGGGGTTGGGGGTCCCAATGGGGTCATTTGGGGTCCCAATGGGTCCCTATGGCGGGTTGGGGGTCTCAGTGGGGGGATTTGGGGTCCCAATGGGGGTATATTGGGGGTCCCAATGATGGGGGGGGGGTCTCAATGGGTCCCAGTGGGGGGTTGGGGGTCCCAATGGGGGGATTTGGGGTCTCAATGGGTCCCAATGGGGGGTTGTGGGTCCCATTGTTGGGTTGGGCCCGTAATATGGGGTTTATATGGGTGGGGGTCCCTACTTTGGGCTCTCAATGGGGGATTAGGGGTCCCAATGGGTCTCAATGGGGGCATTTGGGGTCCCAATGGGGCGATTTGGGGTCCCAATGGGTCCCAATGGGGGGTTGGGGGTCCCAATGGGGGGATTTGGGGTCTCAATGGGGGTATTAGGGGTCCCAATGGGTCCCAATGGGGGGATTTGGGGGTCCCATTGGGGTCATTTGGGGTCTCAATGGGGGGATTTGGGGGTCCCAATGGGGGGATTTGGGGTCTCAATGGGTCCCAATGGGGGGTTGGGGGTCCCAATGGGTCCCAATGGGGTCATTTGGGGTCTCAATGGGGGGATTTGGGGTCCCAATGGGTCCCAATGGGGGGATTTGGGGTCTCAATGGGGGGATTAGGGGTCTCAATGGGTCCCAATGGGGGGGTTGGGGGTCCCAATGGGGTCATTTGGGGTCCCAATGGGTCCCAATGGGGGGATTTGGGGTCTCAGTGGGTCCCTATGGGGGGTTGGGGGTCTCAATGGGTCCCTATGGGGGGATTCGGGGTCTCAATGGGTCCCAATGGGGGGTTATGGGTCCCAATGGGTCTCAATGGGGGGGTTGGGGGTCCCAGTGGGTCTCAATGGGGGGTTGGGGGTCCCAGTGGGTCTCAATGGGGGGTTGGGGGTCCCAGTGGGGGGATTTAGGGTCCCAATGGGTCCCAGTGGGGGGATTTAGGGTCCCAATGGGTCCCAATGGGGGGATTTGGGGTCTCAATGGGTCCCAATGGGGGGTTATGGGTCCCAGTGGGTCCCAATGGGGGGTTGGGGGTCCCAATGGGTCCCAATGGGGGGATTTGGGGTCTCAATGGGGGGATTATGGGTCCCAATGGGGGGATTTGGGGTCCCAATGGGTCCCAATGGGGGGATTTGGGGTCTCAATGGGGGGATTATGGGTCCCAATGGGGGGATTTGGGGTCTCAATGGGTCCCAATGGGGGGATTTGGGGTCTCAGTGGGTCCCAATGGGGGGATTTGGGGTCCCAATGGGGGGGTTGGGGGTCCCAATGGGTCTCAATGGGTCCCAATGGGGGGTTATGGGTCCCAATGGGGGGTTGGGGGTCTCAATGGGTCCCAATGGGGGGTTGGGGGTCCCAATGGGTCTCAGTGGGGGGGTTGGGGGTCCCAATGTGGGGGTTGGGGGTCCCAATGGGTCTCAATGGGGGGTTGGGGGTCCCAATGGGGGGATTTGGGGTCTCAATGGGTCCCAATGGGGGGATTTGGGGTCTCAATGGGTCCCAATGGGGTCATTTGGGGTCCCAATGTGGGTCATGGGGTCCCATTGTTGGGGTGGGCCCCTAATGGGGGGTTTATATGGGGTGGGGGTCCCTGTTTTAACCCCCCATTGCCCCCCAATGGGGTCATTTGGGGTCTCAGTGGGTCCCAATGTGGGTCAGGGGTCCCATTGTTGTTGTAGGCCCCTAATGGGGGGTTTATATGGGTGGGGGTCCCTATTTTAACCCCCCATTGCCCCCCAATGGGGTCATTTGGGGTCCCAATGGGGGGATATGGGGTCTCAATGGGTCCCAATGGGGGGTTGGGGGTCTCAATGGGGGTATTTGGGGTCCCAATGGGTCCCAATGGGGGGATTTGGGGGTCCCAGTGGGGGGATTTGGGGTCTCAATGGGTCCCTATGGGGGGGTGGGGGGGGTCTCAATGGGGGGATTTGGGGTCTCAATGGGTCCCAATGGGGGGTTGTGGGTCCCATTGTTGTTGTGGGCCCCTAATGGGGGGTTTATATGGTTGGGGGTCCCTACTTTGGGGTCTCAATGGGGGGATTAGGGATCCCAATGGGTCCCAATGGGGGGTTGGGGGTCCCAATGGGTCTCAATGGGGGGATTAGGGGTCCCAATGGGTCCCAATGGGGGGTTGGGGGTCCCAATGGGTCCCAATGGGGGGATTTGGGGTCTCAATGGGGGGATTATGGGTCCCAATGGGGGGATTTGGGGTCCCAATGGGTCCCAATGGGGGGATTTGGGGTCTCAATGGGGGGATTATGGGTCCCAATGGGGGGATTTGGGGTCTCAATGGGTCCCAATGGGGGGATTTGGGGTCTCAGTGGGTCCCAATGGGGGGATTTGGGGTCCCAATGGGGGGGTTGGGGGTCCCAATGGGTCTCAATGGGTCCCAATGGGGGGTTATGGGTCCCAATGGGGGGTTGGGGGTCTCAATGGGTCCCAATGGGGGGTTGGGGGTCCCAATGGGTCTCAGTGGGGGGGTTGGGGGTCCCAATGTGGGGGTTGGGGGTCCCAATGGGTCTCAATGGGGGGTTGGGGGTCCCAATGGGGGGATTTGGGGTCTCAATGGGTCCCAATGGGGGGATTTGGGGTCTCAATGGGTCCCAATGGGGTCATTTGGGGTCCCAATGTGGGTCATGGGGTCCCATTGTTGGGGTGGGCCCCTAATGGGGGGTTTATATGGGGTGGGGGTCCCTGTTTTAACCCCCCATTGCCCCCCAATGGGGTCATTTGGGGTCTCAGTGGGTCCCAATGTGGGTCAGGGGTCCCATTGTTGTTGTAGGCCCCTAATGGGGGGTTTATATGGGTGGGGGTCCCTATTTTAACCCCCCATTGCCCCCCAATGGGGTCATTTGGGGTCCCAATGGGGGGATATGGGGTCTCAATGGGTCCCAATGGGGGGTTGGGGGTCTCAATGGGGGTATTTGGGGTCCCAATGGGTCCCAATGGGGGGATTTGGGGGTCCCAGTGGGGGGATTTGGGGTCTCAATGGGTCCCTATGGGGGGGTGGGGGGGGTCTCAATGGGGGGATTTGGGGTCTCAATGGGTCCCAATGGGGGGTTGTGGGTCCCATTGTTGTTGTGGGCCCCTAATGGGGGGTTTATATGGTTGGGGGTCCCTACTTTGGGGTCTCAATGGGGGGATTAGGGGTCCCAATGGGTCCCAATGGGGGGTTGGGGGTCCCAATGGGTCCCAATGGGGGGATTAGGGGTCCCAATGGGGGGTTGGGGGTCCCAATGGGTCTCAATGGGGAGTTGGGGGTCCCAATGGGTCTCAATGGGGGGATTTGGGGTCTCAATGGGGGGATTAGGGGTCTCAATGGGTCCCAATGGGTCCCAATGGGGGGTTGTGGGTCCCATTGTTGTTGTGGGCCCCTAATGGGGGGTTTATATGGGTGGGGGTCCCTACTTTGGGGTCCCAATGGGGGGGTTGGGGGTCCCAATGGGGGGATTTGGGGTCCCAATGGGTCCCAATGGGGGGTTATAGGTCCCAATGGGTCCCAATGGGGGGTTGGCGGTCCCAATGGGGTCATTTGGGGTCCCAATGGGGGTTGGGGTCCCAATGATAGGGTTTGGGGTCTCAATGGGTCACAATGGGGGGTTATGGGTCCCAATGGGGGGATTTAGGGTCCCAATGGGGGGTTGTGGGTCCCATTGTTGGGGTGGGCCCCTAATATGGGGTTTATATGGGGTGGGGGTCCCTACTTTGGGGTCTCAATGGGGGGGTTGGGGGTCCCAATGGGTCCCAATGGGGTCATTTGGGGTCTCAATGGGGGGATTTGGGGTCCCAATGGGTCCCTATGGGGGTTGGGGGTCCCAATGGGATTTGGGGTCCCAATGGGTTTCAATGGGGTCATTTGGGGTCCCAATGGGGGGGTTGGGGGTCCCAATGGGTCCCAATGTGGGTCAGGGTCCCATTGTTGTTGTGGGCCCCTAATGGGGGGTTTATATGGGGTGGGGGTCCCTGCTTTAACCCCCCATTGCCCCCCATAGGGGTCATTTGGGGTCTCAATGGGGGGTTAGGGGTCCCAATGGGGTCTCAATGGGTCCCAATGGGGGGTTATGGGTCCCAATGGGTCCCTATGGGGGTTGGGGGTCCCAATGGGTCTCAATGGGGGGATTTGGGGTCTCAATGGGTCCCTATGGGGGTTGGGGGTCCCAGTGGGGTCATTTGGGGTCTCAATGGGGGGATTTGGGGTCCCAATGGGTCCCAATGGGGGGATTTGGGGTCTCAATGGGTCCCAATGGGGGGATTTGGGGTCTCAATGGGTCCCTATGGGGGGTTGGGGGTCCCAATGGGGGGATTTGGGGTCCCAATGGGGGGATTAGGGGTCCCAATGGGTCCCTATGGGGGTTGGGGGTCTCAATGGGTCCCAATGGGGGGATTAGGGGTCCCAATGGGTCCCTATGGGGGGTTATGGGTCCCAATGGGTCCCAATGTGGGTCAGGGGTCCCATTGTTGGGTTGGACCCCTAATATGGGGTTTATATGGGTGGGGGTCCCTACTTTGGGGTCTCAATGGGGTCATTTGGGGTCCCAATGGGTCCCTATGGGGGGATTTGGGGTCTCAATGGGGTCATTTGGGGTCTCAATGGGGGGATTTGGGGTCCCAATGGGTCCCAGTGGGGGGTTGGGGGTCCCAGTGGGGTCTCAATGGGTCCCAATGGGGGGTTGGGGGTCCCAATGGGGTCATTTGGGGTCCCAATGGGTCCCTATGGGGGGGTTATGGGTCCCAATGGGTCTCAATGGGGGCCAGGGGGTCTCAATGGGGGGATTTGGGGTCTCAATGGGTCCCAATGGGGGATTGGGGGTCTCAATGGGGTCATTTGGGGTCTCAATGGGTCCCAATGGGTCTCAATGGGTCCCAATGGGTCCCAATGGGTCCCAATGGGGGTTGTGGGTCCCATTGTTGTTATGGACCCCTATAATATGGGGTTTATATGGGGTGGGGGTCCCTGCTTTAACCCCCCATTGCCCCCCATAGGCCGGGGTCCCTGTGGCCGATGGGGTCGACATCACCAGCACCAACGTGGGATTCCTGCAGGAGCATTTCCAGCGCCTGGCCACCCACATCCTCACCTGCAACGGTCCGTACTTGGGGGGCTGGGGGCACTTGTGGGGCTGGGGGTCACTTATGGGGCTGGGGGTACTTATGGGGCTGGGGGGCACTTGTGGGGCTGGGGGCACTTGTGGGGCACTTATGGGGCTGGGGGCACTTATGGGGCTGGGGGCACTTATGGGGCTGGGAAGGGGGGTACTTGTGGGGCTGGGGGGGCACTTATGGGGCACTTATGGGGCTGGGGAAGGGGGGTACTTGTGGGGTTGGGGGCACTTGGGGGGCTGGAAAGGGGCACTTATGGGGCTGGGGGGCACTTATGGGGCACTTATGGGGCTGGGGAAGGGGGGTACTTGTGGGGCTGGGGGCACTTATGGGGCTGGGAAGGGGGGTACTTGTGGGGCTGGCGGTAATTATGGGGCTGGGGGGCACTTATGGGGCTGGGAAGGGGCACTTATGGGGCTGGGAAGGGGTATTTATGGGGCACTTATGGGGCTGGGGGGGCACTTGTGGGGCTGGAAAGGGGCACTTGGGGGGCTGGAAAAGGGCACTTGGGGGGCTGGAAAGGGGCACTTGTGGGGCAGGGGGGGCACTTACTTATGGGCCTGCCCCACACTTGTGGGTCTGCCCCACACTTACGGGTCTGCCCCACACTTATGGGTCCTGCCCCACACTTGTGGGTCTGCCCCACACTTATGGGTCCTGCCCCACACTTATGGGTCTGCCCCACACTTATGGGTCCTGCCCCACACTTATGGGTCTGCCCCACACTTGTGGGTCTGCCCCACACTTATGGGTCTGCCCCATACTTATGGGTCTGCCCCACACTTATGGGTCTGCCCCACACTTATGGGTCTGCCCCACACTTGTGGGTCTGCCCCACGCTTATGGGTCTGCCCCACACTTATGGGTCTGCCCACACTTATGGGTCTGCCCCACACTTATGGGTCTGCCCCACACTTGTGGGTCTGCCCCACACTTACGGGTCTGCCCCACACTTATGGGTCTGCCCCACACTTATGGGTCTGCCCCACACTTATGGGTCCTGCCCCACACTTGTGGGTCTGCCCCACACTTATGGGTCTGCCCCACACTTATGGGTCCTGCCCCACACTTATGGGTCTGCCCACACTTATGGGTCTGCCCACACTTATGGGTCCTGCCCCACACTTGTGGGTCTGCCCCACACTTATGGGTCTGCCCCACACTTGTGGGTCTGACCCACACTTATGGGTCCTGCCCCATACTTATGGGTCTGCCCAACACTTATGGGTCCTGCCCCACACTTATGGGTCTGCCCACACTTATGGGTCCTGCCCCACACTTATGGGTCTGCCCCACACTTGTGGGTCCTGCCCCACACTTATGGGTCCTGCCCCACACTTATGGGTCTGCCCCACACTTGTGGGTCTGCCCCACACTTATGGGTCTGCCCCACACTTGTGGGTCTGCCCCATAGCAGACGGGTCGTTTGGGCCGCGGTTGCTGGAGCTTTGTAACCGGGGGCTGTTGGAATGTCTGGCCCTGAACCTTCATTGTCTGCGGGGGGAGCGCGGAGCTTTGGGGGCGCTGCTGGGGGATCGCATCGTGAGTCCAGACCCACAGCTGACCCATAGATGGGACCCCCAGACCCACATCTGCCCCCCCTGCCCCATAGATGGGACCCCCAGACCCACATCTGCCCCATAGATGGGCCCTGAGACCCCCCATGTGAACCTCTGCCCCATAGATGGGCCCTGAGACCCCTATTACCCCCCCCTGCCCCATAGATGGGATCCCCAGACCCACATCTGACCACCCCTGCCCCATAGATGGGACCCCCAGACCCACAGCTGCCCCATAGATGGGCCCTGAGACCCCTATTACCCCCCCTGCCCCATAGATGGCCCTGAGACCCCTATTACCAGCCCCTGCCCCATAGATGGGACCCTGAGACCCCCCATGTGAACCTCTGCCCCATAGATGGGACCCCCAGACCCACATCTGCCCCCTATGCCCCATAGATGGGATCCTGAGACCCACATCTGACCCCCCCTGCCCCATAGATGGGATCCCCAGACCCACATCTGCCCCATAGATGGGCCCTGAGACCCCTATTACCCCCCCTGCCCCATAGATGGGACCCTGAGACCCCCCATGTGAACCTCTGCCCCATAGATGGGACCCCCAGACCCACATCTGCCCCCCCTGCCCCATAGATGGGACCCCCAGACCCACATCTGCCCCATAGATGGGCCCTGAGACCCCCCATGTCCCCCCCTGCCCCATAGATGGGACCCCCAGGCCCACATCTGCCCCATAGATGGGCCCTGAGACCCCCCATGTGAACCTCTGCCCCATAGATGGGACCCCCAGACCCACATCTGCCCCCCCTGCCCCATAGATGGGACCCCCACACCCACATCTGCCCCATAGATGGGCCCTGAGACCCCTATTACCCCCCCCTGCCCCATAGATGGGCCCTGAGACCCCTATTACCCCCCCCTGCCCCATAGATGGGACCCCCAGACCCACATCTGCCCCCCCTGCCCCATAGATGGGACCCCCAGACCCACAGCTGCCCCATAGCTGCCCCATAGATGGGACCCCCAGACCCACATCTGCCCCATAGATGGGCCCTGAGACCCCCCATGTGAACCTCTGCCCCATAGATGGGACCCCCAGACCCACATCTGCCCCATAGATGGGCCCTGAGACCCCTATTACCCCCCCTGCCCCATAGATGGGACCCCCAGACCCACATCTGACCCCCCCTGCCCCATAGATGGGACCCCCAGACCCACATCTGCCCCCCCCGCCCCATAGATGGGATCCCCAGACCCACATCTGACCCCCCCTGCCCCATAGATGGGACCCCCAGACCCACATCTGACCACCCCTGCCCCATAGATGGGACCCCCAGACCCACATCTGACCCCCCCTGCCCCATAGATGGGATCCCCAGACCCACATCTGCCCCCCCTGCCCCATAGATGGGACCCCCAGACCCACATCTGCCCCCCCTGCCCCATAGATGGGACCCCCAGACCCACATCTGACCCCCCCTGCCCCATAGATGGGACCCCCAGACCCACATCTGACCCCCCTGCCCCATAGATGGGACCCCCAGACCCACATCTGCCCCCCCTGCCCCATAGATGGGACCCCCAGACCCACATCTGACCCCCCTGCCCCATAGATGGGACCCCCAGACCCACATCTGCCCCCCCTGCCCCATAGATGGGACCCCCAGACCCATAGCTGCCCCATAGCTGCCCCATAGCGCTGTATCTCTGCCCCATAGCGCTGTATCTCTGCCCCATAGCTCCATCTCTGCCCCATAGCGCTGTATCTCTGCCCCATAGCTCCATCTCTGCCCCATTTCTGCCCCATAGCGCCGCCTGTCAGCGGAGGTGGCCCCGTCTCTTGCTGCGTGGCTGTCTGCGGTGCTGGGGCTGCCCCATTTCTGCCCCATAGCGCTGTATCTCTGCCCCATGTCTGCCCCATAGCTGCCCCATAGCGCCATCTCTGCCCCATTGCTGCCCCATAGCGCCCTCTCACCCCATCTCTGCCCCATATCTGCCCCATTTCTGCCCCATTTCTGCCCCATAGCGCCATGTCTGCCCCATCTCTGCCCCATTTCTGCCCCATAGCTCCATCTCTGCCCCATTTCTGCCCCATTTCTGCCCCATAGCTCCATGTCTGCCCCATCTCTGCCCCATTTCTGCCCCATAGCTCCATCTCTGCCCCATCTCTGCCCCATAGCTCCATCTCTGCCCCATTGCTGCCCCATAGCTCCATCTCTGCCCCATTTCTGCCCCATAGCACCCTCTCACCCTATGTCTGCCCCATATCTGCCCCATTTCTGCCCCATAGCGCCGTCTGTCAGCGGAGGTGGCCCCATCTCTTGCTGCGTGGCTGTCTGCGGTGCTGGGGCTGCCCCATAGCTCCATCTCTGCCCCATTTCTGCCCCATCTCTGCCCCATAGCGCCATGTCTGCCCCATAGCTGCCCCATAGCTGCCCCATAGCGCTGTATCTCTGCCCCATAGCTCCATCTCTGCCCCATTTCTGCCCCATAGCTGCCCCATAGCGCCATCTCTGCCCCATAGATGCCCCATAGCGCCCTCTCACCCCATATCTGCCCCATATCTGCCCCATAGCTCCATGTCTGCCCCATTGCTGCCCCATAGCGCCCTCTCACCCCATCTCTGCCCCATATCTGCCCCATATCTGCCCCATCTCTGCCCCATCTCTGCCCCATCTCTGCCCCATAGCTCCATCTCTGCCCCATATCTGCCCCATTTCTGCCCCATAGCGCCGCCTATCAGCAGAGGTTGCCCCCTCCCTTGCTGCGTGGCTGTCTGCGGTGCTGGGGCTGCCCCATAGCTGCCCCATAGCGCTGTATCTCTGCCCCATGTCTGCCCCATAGCGCCATGTCTGCCCCATAGCTGCCCCATAGCTGCCCCATAGCTCCATGTCTGCCCCATAGCTGCCCCATAGCTGCCCCATAGCGCCATGTCTGCCCCATATCTGCCCCATCTCTGCCCCATAGCTGCCCCATAGCACTGTATCTCTGCCCCATAGCTCCATCTCTGCCCCATAGCTGCTCCATTTCTGCCCCATCTCTGCCCCATATCTGCCCCATAGCTGCCCCATGTCTGCCCCATAGCTCCATCTCTGCCCCATAGCTGCCCCATAGCTCCATGTCTGCCCCATTTCTGCCCCATATCTGCCCCATAGCTCCATGTCTGCCCCATAGCTGCCCCATAGCGCTGTATCTCTGCCCCATAGCGCTGTATCTCTGCCCCATTGCTGCCCCATAGCACCCTCTCACCCCATCTCTGCCCCATTTCTGCCCCATAGCTCCATCTTTGCCCCATCTCTGACCCATCTCTGCCCCATAGCGCTGTATCTCTGCCCCATAGCTGCCCCATCTCTGCCCCATAGCACTGTATCTCTGCCCCATATCTGCCCCATCTCTGCCCCATAGCGCCGCCTATCAGCAGAGGTTGCCCCCTCCCTTGCTGCGTGGCTGTCTGCGGTGCTGGGGCTGCCCCATAGCCCCATGTCTGCCCCATAGCTGCCCCATAGCGCTGTATCTCTGCCCCATAGCTGCCCCATAGCGCTGTATCTCTGCCCCATAGCTCCATGTCTGCCCCATAGCTGCCCCATAGCTGCCCCATAGTGCCCTCTCACCCCATCTCTGCCCCATATCTGCCTCATCTCTGCCCCATAGCTCCATATCTGCCCCATAGCGCTGTATCTCTGCCCCATAGCGCTGTATCTCTGCCCCATAGCTCCATCTCTGCCCCATCTCTGCCCCATATCTGCCCCATAGCGCTGTATCTCTGCCCCATAGCACTGTATCTCTGCCCCATAGCTCCATGTCTGCCCCATAGCTGCCCCATAGCGCTGTATCTCTGCCCCATAGCGCTGTATCTCTGCCCCATAGTGCTGTATCTCTGCCCCATAGCTCCATCTCTGCCCCATAGCTGCCCCATATCTGCCCCATAGCGCTGTATCTCTGCCCCATAGCTCCATCTCTGCCCCATTTCTGCCCCATAGCTGCCCCATAGCGCCATCTCTTCCCCATAGCTGCCCCATAGCGCTCTCTCACCCCATCTCTGCCCCATATCTGCCCCATTTCTGCCCCATTTCTGCCCCATATCTCCATGTCTGCCCCATAGCTGCCCCATTTCTGCCCCATAGCGCCGCCTATCAGTGGAGGTTGCCCCCTCCCTTGCTGCGTGGCTGTCTGCGGTGCTGGGGCTGCGGCTGCAGGTTCTGTTGGAGCAGCTCCCCGTCAGCACCGACCAAGTGCTGCCCTACGTCAGGACACAGCGCGACCCACAGACTGCGGCACCGGTACGATGTGGGGCTGGACCCATAGAATAACATAGAGCCCCATAGAACCCAATAGAGCCCCATAGAGCCCCATAGAATCCCATAGAACCCCATAGAGCCCCATAGAGCCCCATAGAATCCCATAGGACCCCATAGAACCCCATAGATACAACAGCCCCCTATGGGGCTGGACCCATAGAATCCAATACAACAGCCCCCTATGGGGCTGGACCCATAGAACCCCATAGAATCCCATAGAACCCCATAGGACCCCATAGAACCACATAGAACCCCATAGGACCCCATAGAAACCCATAGAACCCCATAGAATCCTATAGAACCCCATAGAAACCCATAGAAACCCATAGAACCCCATAGAACCCCATAGAACCCAATACAATAGGCCCCTATGGGGCTGGACCCATAGAACCCCATAGAACCCCATAGATACAACAGCCCCCTATGGGGCTGGACCCATAGAACCCCATAGAACCCCATAGAACCCAATACAACAGCCCCCTATGGAGCTGGCCCCATAGAACCCCATAGAGCCCCATAGAATCCCATAGAAACACATAGAACCCCATAGAACCCCATAGAACCCAATACAATAGGCCCCTATGGGGCTGGACCCATAGAACCCCATAGAACCCCATAGAATCCCATAGAACCCCATAGAAACCCATAGAACCCCATAGAAACCCATAGAACCCCATAGGACCCCATAGAACCCCATAGAACCCCATAGGACCCCATAGGACCCCATAGAAACCCATAGAAACCCATAGAAACCCATAGAAACCCATAGAAACCCATAGAACCCCATAGAATCCCATAGAAACCCATAGGACCCATAGAACCCCATAGAACCCCATAGAATCCCATAGAACCCCATAGAAACCCATAGAACCCCATAGAAACCCATAGAACCCCATAGGACCCCATAGAACCCCATAGAACCCCATAGGACCCCATAGGACCCCATAGAAACCCATAGAAACCCATAGAAACCCATAGAAACCCATAGAAACCCATAGAACCCCATAGAATCCCATAGAAACCCATAGAACCCCATAGAATCCCATAGAACCACATAGAAACCCATAGAACCCCATAGAACCCATAGAACCCCATAGAAACCCATAGAACCCCATAGAAACCCATAGAACCCCATAGAAACCCATAGAACCCCATAGAAACCCATAGAACCCCATAGAACCCCATAGAATCCCATAGAAACCCATAGAAACCCATAGAACCCCATAGAAACCCATAGAGTCCCATAGAAACCCCATAGAAACCCATAGAACCCCATAGAACCCCATAGAAACCCATAGAACCCCATAGAATCCCATAGAACCACATAGAACCCCATAGAACCCCATAGGAACCCATAGAACCCCATAGAATCCCATAAAAACCCATAGAACCCCCATAGAACCCCATAGAAACCCATAGAAACCCATAGAAACCCATAGAACCCCATAGAATCCCATAGAACCCCATAGAACCCCATAGAATCCCATAGAAACCCATAGGACCCTATAGAACCCCATAGAACCCAATACAATAGGCACCTATGGGGCTGGACCCATAGAACCCCATAGAACCCCATAGAACCCCATAGAACCCCATAGAACCCAATACAATAGGCGCCTATGGGGCTGGACCCATAGAACCCCATAGAACCCAATACAACAGCCCCCTATGGGGCTGGACCCATAGAACCCCATAGAACCCCATAGAACCCCATAGAACCCAATACAATAGGCCCCTATGGGGCTGGCCCCATAGAACAACATAGAAACCCATAGAACCCCATAGGACCCCATAGAACCCCATAGAACCCCATAGGACCCCATAGATACAACAGCCCCCTATGGGGCTGGACCCATAGAACCCCATAGAACCCCATAGAATCCCATAGAACCCCATAGAACCCATAGAACCCCATAGAAACCCATAGATACAACAGCCCCCTATGGGGCTGGACCCATAGAACCCCATGGAACCCCATAGAACACCATAGAACCCCATAGAACCCCATAGAACCCAATACAACAGCCCCCTATGGGGCTGGACCCATAGAACCCCATAGAAACCCCATAGATACAACAGCCCCCTATGGGGCTGGACCCATAGAACCCCATAGAAACCCATAGAACCACATTGAACCCCATAGAAACCCATAGGACCCCATAGAACCCCATAGAAACCCCATAGATACAACAGCCCCCTATGGGGCTGGACCCATAGAACCCCATAGAACCACATAGAACCCCATAGAAACCCATAGAACCCCATAGAAACCCATAGAACCCCATAGAACCCCATAGAACCCCATAGATACAACAGCCCCCTATGGGGCTAGACCCATAGAACCACATAGAATCCCATAGAATCCCATAGAACCCCATAGAACCCCATAGAACTCCATAGAACCCCATAGAACCCAATACAACAGCCCTCTATGGGGCTGGACCCATAGAACCCCATAGAACCCCATAGATACAACAGCCCCCCATGGGGCTGGACCCATAGAACCCCATAGAACCCCATAGAAACCCATAGAACCCCATAGAAACCCATAGAACCCCATAGAACCTCATAGAACCCAATACAATAGGCCCCTATGGGGCTGGCCCCATAGAACCCCATAGAAACCCATAGAACCCCATAGAGTCCCATAGAACCCCATAGAACCCCATAGAACCCAATACAACAGCACTTCCTCATTTGCATAACCCCGCCCCCAATGCCTTAAACCACGCCCACTTCTAGTGCCTCATTTACATATCGCTCCCATAGCCCCGCCCCCTTTGCTCTAACCCCACCCCCCTCATTATGCAGCCGGAAGAGGATCAGCCAATGGAGACGCAGGGGGCGGAGCCACAACCGGAGGTGGGTGTGGCCTCACAAAAGGGGCGGGGCTAAAGGCGGTGGGCGTGGCCTCCATTGGCTCCACCCACAAAAGGGGCGGGGCTAAAGGTGGGGGTGGCATCCATTGGCGTAGCTAAAAGAAGGCGGGGCTAAAGGCGGTGGGTGTGGCTTCCAATGGCTCCGCCCACAAATGGGAGGGGCTAAAGGTGGGGGTGGCATCCATTGGCTTAGCTAAAAGGGGGCGGGGCTAAAGGCGGACGTGGCCTCTATTGGCTCAATCCACCAAGGGGCGGGGCTAAAGGCGGACGTGGCCTCCATTGGCTTAGCCAAGAAGGGGGCGGGGTTAAAGGTGGGGGCGTGGCCTCCATTGGCTCTGCCCACAAAGGGGCTGGGCTAAAGGCGGACCTGGCCTCCATTGGCTTAGCTAAAAGGGGGCGGGGTTAAATGCGGTGGGCGTGGCCTCAACTGGCTCCGCCCATTAAGGGGCGGGCCTAAAGGCAGACATGGCCTCTATTGGCTCAATCCACTAAGGGGGCGGGGCTAAAGGCGTTGGGCGTGGCCTCCATTGGCTCCGCCCACAAAAGGGGCGGGGCTAAAGAGGTGGGCGTGGCCTCCATTGGCTCCACCCATAAAAGGGGCGGGGCTAAAGGCGGACATAACCTCTATTGGCTTAGCCAAGAAGGGGGCAGGGCTAAAGGCGGTGGGCGTGGCCTCCATTGGCTCCACCCACAAAAGGGGCGGGGCTAAAGGGGTGGGCGTGGCCTATATCGGCTTAGCCAATGGGGTGTAGCCTCCACTGGCTCCGCCCATTAAGGGGCGGGGCTAAGGGAGGTGGGCGTGGCCTCTATTGGCTCCACCCACAAAGGGGCGGGGCTAAAGGCGATGGACGTGGCCTCCACTGGCTCTGCCCATTAAGGGGCGGGGCTAAGGGAGGTGGGCGTGGCTTCAATTGGCTCCGCCCCCTTGGCAGCGTGACCACGTGGGATCCCCGGCACCGGGAACGACGGCGGAGGAGGCGGCAAATGGGGAACAATGGGCGGCTGCTTTGCCACCGGTGAGACCCATAGAGACCCATAGAGACCTATAGGGACCCATAGGGACCTATAGGACCCATAGAGAGCCATAGGGACCCATAGAGACCCATAGGGACCTATAGGACCCATAGAGAGCCATAGGGACCCATAGAGACCCATAGGGACCCATAGAGAGCCATAGAGAGCCATAGAGACCCATAGGGACCCATAGCTGCCCCATAGAGACCCATAGGGACCCATAGAGACCCATAGAGACCCATAGAGACCTATAGGGACCCATAGGGCCCATAGAAATGGGGAACAATGGGCGGCTGCTTTGCCACCGGTGAGACCCATAGGGACATATAGGGACCCATAGAGACCTATAGGACCCATAGAGAGCCATAGGGACCTATAGGGACCCATAGAGACCTATAGGGACCCATAGAGAGCCATAGGGACCCATAGGGACCCATAGGGAGCCATAGGGACCTATAGGGCCCATAGAGAGCCATAGGGACCCATAGGACCCATAGAAATGGGGAACAATGGGCGGCTGCTTTGCCACCGGTGAGACCCACAGCGACCCATAGGGACCCATAGGGACCTATAGGGACCCATAGAGACCCATAGGGACCCATAGGACCCATAGAGAGCCATAGGGACCTATAGGGCCCATAGAGAGCCATAGGGACCCATAGAGAGCCATAGGGACCTATAGGGACACAGAGAGAGACATAGGGACCTATAGGGACCCATAGAGACCCATTGGGACCCATAGAGACCCATAGGGACCCATAGAGACCCATAGAGACCCCCATAGGGACCCATAGAGACCCATAGAGACCCCCATAGGGACCCATAGAGACCCATAGAGACCCCCATAGGGACCCATAGGGCCCCATAGAGAGCCATAGGGACCCATAGGGACCCATAGAGACCTATAGGGACCCATAGAGAGCCATAGGGACCCATAGAGAGCCATAGGGACCCATAGGGACCCATAGGACCCATAGAAATGGGGAACAATGGGCGGCTGCATTGCCACCGGTGAGACCTATAGGGACATATAGGGACCTATAGGACCTATAGGGACACATAGGACCCATAGGGACCTATAGGACCTATAGAGATCCATAGGGACCCATAGAGATCCATAGGGACCCATAGAGAAACAGACAACAGCGCCCCCAGCGGCTGGGAGGGGAACTGCAGCTCAGAGACACATAGGGATACATAGAGATACATAACAACAGCGCCCCCAGCGGCTGGGAGGGGAACTGCACCTTAGTGCCATAGGGATACATAGAGATACATAGGGACACATAGGGACACACAGAACAGCGCCCCCAGCGGCTGGCAGGGAAACTGCAGCTCAGAGACACATAGGGACACATAGATATACATAACAACAGCGCCCCCAGCGGCTGGGAGGGGAACTGCACCTTTGTGCCATACGGATACATAGAGATACATAGGGACACATAGGGACACACAGAACAGCGCCCCCAGCGGCTGGGAGGGGAACTGCAGCTCAGAGACACATAGGGACACACGCAACG
This sequence comes from Coturnix japonica, assembly GCF_054131305.1. Lineage (NCBI taxonomy): Eukaryota > Metazoa > Chordata > Aves > Galliformes > Phasianidae > Coturnix > Coturnix japonica. The sequence continues at coordinate 11,345 of NW_028189136.1, read as the reverse complement.
GCGCCACCAGCGGCTGGGAGGGGAACTGCAAGTCAGACCCATAGGGAACCATACAGACCCATAGGGAGCCATAGAGACCCCATAGATAACCCCATTGCCCCCCATCACCCCCCATTACCCCCTATTACTTCCCTATCCCCCCCAATTGCCCCTATCCCCCCTTTATCACCTGCCATTGCTCCCTATTCCACCCCCTATCCCCCACATTGCCCCCCATTGCCCCCTATTACCCCCCCATTGCCCCATATCCCCCCTTTATCCCCCCCATTGCCCCCTATTACCCCCTATCACCCCCCTATTACCCCCTATTACCCCCCATTACCCCCTATAACCCCCTATCACCCCCATTACCCCCCACTACCCTTCTATTACTCCATATTACCCCCCCAACCCCCCCATTACCCCCCCCTATTACCCCCTATTACCCCCCATTACCCCCTTTATCCCCCCCATTACCCCCCATTGCCCCCTATTTCCCCCCCATTGCCCCCTATTACCCCCCCTTGCCCCCCATTACCCCCCATCACCCCCCTATCCCCCCCCATTACCCCCTATCACCCCCTATTACCCCCCCATTACCCCCCAGTGCCCCCTATTACCCCCCTATCACCCCCCTATTACCCCCCATTCCCCCTATTACCCCCTATAACCCCCTATCTCCCCCCTATTACTCCCTATTACCCCCCATTACCCCCCATTGCCCTCCATTACCCCCTATTACCCCCCCCATTACCCCCCATTACCCCCTATTACCCCCTATTACCCCCCATTACCCCCCATTACCCCCTTTATCCCCCCTATTACCCCCCCATTGCCCCATATCTCACCTTTATCACCCCCCATTGCCCCCTATTACCCCCTTATCCCCCCCCATTGTCCCCTATTACCCCCCATTACCCCCCATTACCCCCTATTACCCCCCTATCCCCCCCCATTGCCCACTATTACCCCCTATTACCCCCCCATTACACCCATCTCCCCCTATTACCCCCTTATCACCCCATATCCCCCCTTTATCACCCCCCATCACCCCCCATTACCCCCTTTATCCCCCCTATTACCCCCCTATTACCCCCCATTCCCCCTATTACCCCCTATTACCCCCCCATTACCCCCCGTCTCCCCCTATTACCCCCTTATCACCCCATATCCCCCCTTTATCACCCCCCATCGCCCCCCATTACACCCTATTACCCCCCATTACCCCCCTATTACCCCCCCATTGCCCCCCATTACCCCCCATTACCCCCTATTACCCCCTATTACCCCCCATTACCCCCTATTACCCCCTATTACCCCCCATTACCCCCTTTATCCCCCCCTATTACCCCCCATTACCCCCTATTACCCCTTTATTACCCCCCATTACCCCCTATTACCCCCTATTACCCCCCATTACCCCCTTTATCCCCCCTCTATTACCCCCCATTACCCCCCATTACCCCCTATTACCCCCCATTACCCCCTTTATCCCCCCCCTATTACCCCCATTACCCCCCATTACCCCTTATTACCCCCTATTACCCTCCTATCCCCCCCATCCCCCCCATTACCCCCCATTACCCCCCATATACCCCCATTACCCCCTATTACCCCCCATTGCCCCCCATAGGAGTGGGTGCCCATAATCCGTGCTGACGGCCATTCCCAGCGCCGGGCCCCCCCGCAGCCCCCCCTGAGCGACGCCTACCTCAGCGGGATGCCCGCCAAGAGACGCAAGGTGGGACCCCCCCCCAAATAACCCCCCACCCCATTAACCCCCATAGAACCCCATAGAACCCCATTAACCCCATAGAACCCCATATAACCCCATATAACCCCATAGAACCCCATATAACCCCATTAACCCCCATATAACCCCATTAACCCCATATAGCCCCATACAACCCCATTAACCCCATAGAACCCCATAGAACCCCATAGAACCCCCCATATAACCCCATTAACCCCCCAATAACCCCCATTAAACCCCCAATAAACCCCCATATAACCCATATAACCCCATATAACCCCATTAACGCCATAGAACCCCATATAACCCCATTAACCCCCCCCATAAACCCCCCCACCCCAATAAACCCCATATACCCCCATATAACCCCATATAACCCCATTAACCCCATAGAACCCCATAGAACCCCATTAACCCCATATAACCCCATATAATCCCATTAACCCTATATAACCCCCCATATAACCCCATTAACCCCATATAACCCCATATAACCCCATATAACCCCATATAACCTTATATAACTCCATATAATCCCATATAACCCCACCCCATATAAACCCCCCCATAGCCCCCCCCCCATTGACCCCCTTATAGCCCCCCAAAGACCCCCCCCCATTGACCCCCATTATAGCCCCCCCCAAACCCCCTTATAGCCCCCCCCAAACACCCTTATAGCCCCCCAATTATAGACCCCCCAAACCCCCTTATAGCCCCCCCTTGTGGCGACCCCCCCCCATTGACCCCCATTATAGCACCCCATTATAGCCCCCCCAAACCCCTTTATAGCCCCCCCTTGTGGCGACCCCCCCCCATTGACCCCCATTGCCCCCCAAATCCCCCTAAATCCCCTTATTGCCCCCCATTGCTTCCCAAAGACCCCCCCATTATAGCCCCCCAATCCATAGCCCCCATTATAGCCCCCAATCGTTGCCCCCTCCCCATTATAGCCCCCCCCCATTGACCCCCATTATAGCCCCCAATCGTTGCCCCCCCATAGCCCCCATAATAGCCCCCCATGGTTGCCCCCCCCCCCATTATAGCCCCCCATAATAGCCCCCCATGGTTCCCCCCCCATAGCCCCCCATTATAGCCCCCCAATCGTTGCCCCCCCCCCATTGACCCCCATTATAGCCCCCCATGGTTGCCCCCCCCCATTATAGCCCCCTCTTATAGCCCCCCATTATAGCCCCCCATTATAGCCCCCCCTATAGCCCCCCCTATAGCCCCCCATTATAGCCCCCCCTTATAGCCCCCCATTATAGCCCCCCATTATAGCCCCCCCTATAGCCCCCCCTATAGCCCCCCATTATAGCCCCCCCTTATAGCCCCCCATTATAGCCCCCCATAGCCCCCCATTATAGCCCCCAATGGTCCCCCCCCCATAGCCCCCCATTATAGCCCCCAATCGTTCCCCCCCCATAGCCCCCCATTATAGCCCCATTATAGCCCCCCATTATAGCCCCGCCCATAGCCCCCCATTATAGCCCCCCATTATAGCCCCCCCTATAGCCCCCCATTATAGCCCCCCATTATAACCCCCCATTATAGCCCCCCCTATAGCCCCCCATTATAGCCCCCCCAAACCCCCCCTTGAGACCCCCCCCATTGACCCCCCCATAGCCCCCCTTATAGCCCCCATTATAGCCCCCCCTTGTGGCGACCCCCCCCATAGCCCCCCATTATAGCCCCCCATCATTGCCCCCCCCCCCCCCCCATAGCCCCCCATTATAGCCCCCCCATGGTTACCCCCCCCCCATAGCCCCCATAATAGCCCCCCATGGTTGCCCCCCCCCCCCATTATAGCCCCCCTATAGCCCCCCATTATAGCCCCCCATAATAGCCCCCCATGGTTACCCCCCCCCATAGCCCCCCATTATAGCCCCCCCCCATTGCCCCCCATTATAGCCCCCCCCATAGCCCCCCATTATAGCCCCCCCCCCATAGCCCCCTATTATAGCCCCCCCATTATAGCCCCCCATTATGGCCCCCCCAAACCCCCCCTTGAGACCCCCCTAATTGACCCCCCATAGCCCCCCTTATAGCCCCCATTATAGCCCCCCCTTGTGGCGGCCCCCCCTTGTGGCGACCCCCCCCATTGACCCCCATTATAGCCCCCCATTATAGCCCCCCCCTAATAGCCCCCCATTATAGCCCCCCATTATAGCCCCCCCCCCATAGCCCCCTATTATAGCCCCCCCATTATAGCCCCCCCAACCCCCCCTTGTGGCGACCCCCCCCCATTGACACCCATTATAGCCCCCCATTATAGCCCCCCCCACCATAGCCTCCCCTTATAGCCCCCCCAACCCCCCCTTGTGCGACTCCCCCCCATTGACCCCCATTATAGCACCCCATTATAGCCCCCCCAAACCCCTTTATAGCCCCCCCTTGTGGCGACCCCCCCCCATTGACCCCCATTGCCCCCCAAATCCCCCTAAATCCCCTTATTGCCCCCCATTGCCCCCCAAAGACCCCCCCCATTATAGCCCCCCAATCCATAGCCCCCCATTATAGCCCCCCATAGCCCCCCATTATAGCCCCCAATCGTTGCCCCCCCCCATTGACCCCCCCATAGCCCCCCATTATAGCCCCCAATGGTTCCCCCCCCCCCATAGCCCCCCATTATAGCCCCCCATGGTTACCCCCCCCATTGACCCCCCCATAGCCCCCCATTATAGCCCCCAATGGTTCCCCCCCCATAGCCCCCCATTATAGCCCCCAATGGTTCCCCCCCCCATTGACCCCCCCATAGCCCCCCATTATAGCCCCCAATGGTTCCCCCCCCCCATTGACCCCCCCATAGCCCCCCATTATAGCCCCCCATGGTTGCCCCCCCCCCCCCAGACCATGCAGGCGGAGACCCCCCCTTTTATAGCCCCCCCAAACCCCCCCTTGTGCCCCCCACCCCATTGACCCCCTATAGAGCCCCCCATTATAGCCCCCCCCATAGCCCCCCTAATAGCCCCCTCTTATAGCCCCCCCAACCCCCCCTTGTGGCGACCCCCCCCCATAGCCCCCCATTATAGCCCCCCCCCATAGCCCCCCATTATAGCCCCCAATGGTCCCCCCCCCCATAACCCCCCATTATAGCCCCCAATGGTTTCCCCGCCCATAGCCCCCCATTATAGCCCCCCATTATAGCCCCCCATGGTTGCCCCCCCCCCCATTATAGCCCCCCATTATAGCCCCCACCCCCATAGCCCCTCATTATAGCCCCCCCAACCCCCCCTTGTGGCGACCCCCCCCATAGCCCCCCATTATAGCCCCCCCCCCATAGCCCCTCATTATAGCCCCCCCAACCTCCCCTTGTGGCGACCCCCCCCATAGCCCCCCATTATAGCCCCCCCCCCATAGCCCCCCTAATAGCCCCCTCATTATAGCCCCCCCAACCCCCCCTTGTGGCGACCCCCCCCCCATAGCCCCCCATTATAGCCCCCCCCCCCATAGCCCCCTATTATAGCCCCCCCCATTATAGCCCCCCCAACCCCCCCTTGTGGCGACCCCCCCCATAGCCCCCCATTATAGCCCCCAATCGTTGCCCCCCCCCCCATAGCCCCCCATTATAGCCCCCATTATAGCCCCCCATCGTTGCCCCCCCCATTGACCCCCCATTATAGCCCCCCCTATAGCCCCCCATTATAGCCCCCCCCCATAGCCCCCCATTATAGCCCCCCCCCATAGCCCCCCATTATAGCCCCCATTATAGCCCCCCATCGTTGCCCCCCCCATTGACCCCCCCATTATAGCCCCCCCTATAGCCCCCCATTATAGCCCCCCCCCATAGCCCCCCATTATAGCCCCCCCCATAGCCCCCCATTATAGCCCCCCCCCATTATAGCCCCCCATCGTTGACCCACCATTATAGCCCCCCCCATAGTCCCCCATTATAGACCCCCCCCATAGCCCCCCATTATAGCCCCCCCCCATGGTTACCCCCCCCCCCCAGACGATGCAGGCGGAGCCCCCCCCATTATAGCCCCCCCCTTGCCCCCATTATAGCCCCCAATGGTTCCCCCCCCCCATAGCCCCCCATTATAGCCCCCCATAACCCCCCATTATAGCCCCCCCCCATGGTTACCCCCCCCCCCCCATAGCCCCCCATTATAGCCCCCCATTATATCCCCCCATTATAGCCCCCCCCCATGGTTGCCCCCCCCCCCAGACGATGCAGGCGGAGCCCCCCCCCATTATAGCCCCCCCCCATAGACCCCCTCATAGCCCCCCATTATAGCCCCCCCCCATGGTTGCCCCCCCCCCAGACGATGCAGGCGGAGCCCCCCCCCCTTATAGACCCCCCAACCCCCCCCTTGTGCCCCCCCCATTGACCCCCCCATAGCCCCCCATTATAGCCCCCAATGGTTCCCCCCCCCCATAGCCCCTCATTTTAGCTCCCCCAACCCCCCCTTGTGGCGACCCCCCCCCCATAGCCCCCCATTATAGCCCCCCATGGTTGCCCCCCCCCCCCATTATAGCCCCCCATCATAGCCCCCCACTATAGCCCCCCCCCCCATAGCCCCCCATTATAGCCCCCCCATTAACCCCCCCATAGCCCCCATTATAGCCCCCCCATAGCTCCCCATTATAGCCCCCCCATGGTTCCCCCCCCCCCATAGCCCCTCATTATAGCTCCCCCAACCCCCCCTTGTGGCGACCCCCCCCCCATAGCCCCCCATTATAGCCCCCCATGGTTGCCCCCCCCCCCCATTATAGCCCCATTATAGCCCCCCATCATAGCCCCCCACTATAGCCCCCCCCCCCATAGCCCCCCATTATAGCCCCCCCATTAACCCCCCCCATAGCCCCCATTATAGCCCCCCCATAGCTCCCCATTATAGCCCCCCCCATGGTTACCCCCCCCCCCATAGCCCCCCATTATAGCCCCCCATAACCCCCCATTATAGCCCCCCCCCCCATAGGCCCCCATTATAGCCCCCCCTTATAGCCCCCCATTATAGCCCCCCCCCTATAGCCCCCCCCATAGCCCCCCATTTATAGCCCCCCCCATTGACCCCCATTATAGCCCCCCCCCATAGCCCCCCATTATAGCCCCCCCCCATTATAGCCCCCCCATGGTTACCCCCCCCCCCCCATAGCCCCCCATTATAGCCCCCCCCCCATTATAGCCCCTCATTATAGCCCCCCCCCCATAGCCCCCCATTATAGCCCCCCCTTATAGCCCCCCATTATAGCCCCATTATAGCCTCCCATTATAGCCCCCCCCATGGTTGCCCCCCCCCCCCAGACGATGCAGGCGGAGCCCCCCCCCCTCCACCTGTCGGAGCTGGTGGGTCGGGCGGTTCGAGCCGTGGGGGTCCGACCCCTGGGGACCCCCGAGGGGGCAACACTCAGCCAGGGGGCGCTGCAGGACGGGTATAGGATGCAGGTAATGGGGGGGGGGCTTTAGGGGGGCAATGGGGGGCAATAAGGGGCTTTAGGGGGGTCTATGGGGGGCTTTAAGGGGGTCTAGGGGGGCAATAAGGGGGTCTAGGGGGGCAATAAGGGGCTTTGGGGGGCTTTAGGGGGGGCTTTGGGGGGAAAAAAGGGGCTTTAGGGGGGCTTTAAGGGGCTTTAGGGGGGTCTATGGGGGCAATAAGGGGCTTTAGGGGGTCTTTGGGGGGCAATGGGGGGCTTTAAGGGGTCGTTGGGGGGCAATGGGGGCCCTAAGGGGGTCTATGGGGGTCTTTGGGGGGCAATAAGGGGGTCTAGGGGGCAATAAGGGGTCTAGGGGGGCAATGGGGGGCTTTGGGGGGCAATAAGGGCTTATGGGGGTCTTTGGGGGGCAATAAGGGGGTCTAGGGGGGCAATAAGGGCTTTGGGGGTCGGGGAGGGGCTTTAGGGGGTCTTTGGGGGGCAATAAGGTCTTATGGGGGTCTTTGGGGGGCAGTGGGGGGCTTTGGGGGGCAATAAGGGGCTTTAGGGGGTCTTTGGGGGGCAATAAGGGGGTCTAATGGGGGCAATGGGGGGCAATAAGGGGTCTAGGGGGTCTATGGGGGCAATAAGGGGTCTATGGGGGGCAATAAGGGGTCTATGGGGGCAATGGGGCGCAATGGGGGCTTTAAAGGGGTCTTTGGGGGGCAATAAGGGGCTTTAGGGGGTCTTTGGGGGGCAATAAGGGGGTGTATGGGGGCAATGGGGGGCAATAGGGGGTCTAGGGGGGCAATAAGGGGGCTTTAGGGGGTCTTTAGGGGGCAATAAGGGGGTCTAGGGGGGCAATAAGGGGCTTTGTGGGGCAATAAGGGGCTTTAGGGGGGCTTTAAGGGGCTGTAGGGGGGCTTTGGGGGGCTTTAAGGGGTCTTTGGGGGTCTTATGGGGGTCTTGGGGGGCAATAAGGGGCTTTAGGGGGGCTTTGAGGGCAATGGGGGCTTTAAAGGGGTCCTTGGGGGCAATAAGGGGGTCTTTGGGGGGGAAATGGGGGGCAGGGGGCGCTGCAGGACGGGTACAGGATGCAGGTAATTATGGGGGGGGGGCTTTAAAGGGGTCTTTGGGGGGCAATAAGGGGGTCTAGGGGGCAATGGGGGGCAATAAGGGGGTCTAGGGGGGCAATGGGGGGCTTTGGGGGCAATAAGGGGCTTTAGGGGGTCTTTGGGGGGCAATAAGGGGTCTAGGGGGCAATAGGGGGGCAGGGGGCGCTGCAGGATGGGTATAGGATGCAGGTAATGGGGGGGGGGGGGCTATAAGGGGGCAATGGGGGGCAATAAGGGGCTTTAGGGGGGCTTTGGGGAGTTATAAGGGGGTCTATGGGGGCAATGGGGGGCAATAAGGGGCTTTAGGGGGTCTTTGGGGGGCAATAAGGGGGCTTATGGGGGTCTTTGGGGGGCAATAAGGGGGTCTAGGGGGGCAATGGGGGGCTTTGGGGGGCAATAAGGGGCTTTAGGGGGTCTTTGGGGGGCAATAAGGGGGTCTAGGGGTCTTTGGGGGGCAATAAGGGGATTTAGGGGGTCTTCGGGGGGCAATAAGGGGGTATATGGGGGCAGTGGGGGGCTTTAGGGGGTCTTTGGGGGGCAATAAGGGGCTATAGGGGGTCTTTGGGGGGCAATGGGGGGCTTTAAAGGGGTCTTTGGGGGCAATAAGGGGGTCTAGGGGGGCAATAAGGGGCTTTAGGGGGTCTATGGGGGCAATAAGGGGGTCTAGGGGGGCAATGGGGGGCTTTGGGGGGCAATAAGGGGCTTTAGGGGGTCTTTGGGGGGCAATAAGGGGGTCTAGGGGGGTCTATGGGGGCAATAAGGGGCTTTGGGGGGCTTTAAGGGGGTCTTTGGGGGGCAATAAGGGGCTTATGGGGGTCTTTGGGGGGCAATGGGGGGCTTTAAGGGGGTCTTTGGGGGGAATGGGGGGGCTTTAGGGGGGCTTTGAGGGCAATGGGGGGGCTTTAAAGGGGTCTACGGGGGCAATGGGGGCTTTAAGGGGGTCTTGGGGGGTCTTATGGGGGGTCTTTGGGGGGCAATAAGGGGCTTTGGGGGTCGGGGAGGGGCTTTAGGGGGTCTTTGGGGGACAATAAGGGGGTCTAGGGGGGCAATGGGGGGCTGTAGGGGGTCTTTGGGGGGCTTTAAGGGGGTCTTTGGGGGGCAATAAGGGGCTTTAGGGGGTCTTTGGGGGGCTTTAAGGGGGTCTTTGGGGGGCAATAAGGGGGTCTAGGGGGGTCTTTGGGGGGCAATAAGGGGCTTTAGGGGGTCTTTGGGGGGCAATAAGGGGGTCTAGGGGGGCAATGGGGGGCAATAAGGGGGTCTAGGGGGGCTTTAGGGGGTCTTTGGGGGGCTTTAAGGGGTCTTTGGGGGTCTTATGGGGGTCTTATGGGGGTCTTTGGGGGGCAATAAGGGGCTTTAGGGGGGCTTTAAGGGGCTTTAGGGGGGCTTTGGGGGGCTTTAAGGGGGTCTTATGGGGGTCTATGGGGGCAATAAGGGGCTTTGGGGGGCCCTAAGGGTGTCTATGGGGGGCTTTAGGGGGTCTTTGGGGGTCAATGAGGGGATTTAGGGGGCAATGGGGGGCAATAAGGGGGTCTATGGGGGCAATGGGAGGCAATAAGGGGCTTTAAAGGGGTCTTTGGGGGGCAATAAGGGGGTCTATGGGGGCAATGGGGGGCAATAAGGGGGTCAATGGGGGGCTTTGGGGGCAATAAGGGGCTTTAAGGGGGTCTTGGGGGTCCTTTGGGGGTCAATAAGGGGATTTAGGGGGCAATGGGGGGCAATAAGGGGGTCTAGGGGGGCTTTGGGGGGCAATAAGGGGCTTTAGGGGGCTTTAAGGGGGCAGTGGGGGCTTTAAGGGGGCCTGGGGGGCAATATGGGGGTCTTTGGGGGGCAATAAGGGGGTCTATGGAGGCAATGGGGGGATTTGGGGGGGCTTAAGGGGCTGTAGGGGGGCTTTGGGGCAATAAGGGGATTTAAAGGGGGTCTTTGGGGGGCAATAAGGGTGGTCTATGGGGGGGGGTCTTTAAGGGGGGGGGTCTTTATGGGGGTCTTCATGGGGGGGGTTTAAGGGTGGGGGTCCCTAAATGGGGGGGGGGGTCCTTAAGGGGGTCTCTATGGGGGGGGGGTCTCTATATGGGGGGGGGTCTTAAGGGTGGGGGTCCCTATATGGGGGGGGGGTCCCTATATGGGGGGGTTTAAGGGGGGGGGTCTTAAGGGTGGGGGTCCCTATATGGGGGGGGGTTAAAGGGGGAGTCTCTATGGGGGGGGGGGTCTCTATGTGGGGGGGGTCTTAAGGGTGGGGGTCCCTATATGGGGGGGGGTCTATATTGGGGGGGTCTTAATGGGGGGGGGGTCTCTATATGGGGGGTGTCCTATAAGGGGGGGTCCCTATGGGGGGGTTTAAGGGTGGGGGTCTCTATGGGGGGGGGTCTCTATATGGGGGGTGTCCTATAAGGGGGGGGGTCTCTGGGGGGGCTTGGGGGGGTCCTTAGGGGGATCTTAATGGGGGGGGGGGTCTCTATATGGGGGGGGCTTAAGGGGGGGGGTCCCTATATGGGGGTTTAAGGGGGGGTGGGGGTCTCTATATGGGGGGGGGGTCTTTAAGAAGGGTCTCTATGGGGGGGGCTTAAGAAGGGGGGGGGTCTCTATGGGGGTGGTCCTTAAGGGGGTCTCTATGGGGGGGGCTTAAGGGGGGGGTGTGGTCTCTATATGGGGGGGGTCTCTATGGGGGGGGGGGGTCTTCATGGGGGGGGTCTCTATGGGGGGGTTTAAGGGGGGGGGGGTGTGGTTTAATTATGGGAGGGGTCTCTAATCCCCCCCCCCCCAATTTCAGCTCCTCTCCGACCTTCGCCGCCGTCTCCGTGATGACCCCGACTTCAGCCCCGCCGCTTCCCCTGCGCCCACCGGGCCTTCAACGACCCCCCCCCATAATTAACGACCCCCCCCTAATTAAAGACCCCCCCCCATAATTAACGACCCCCCCCTAATTAACGACCCCCCCCCATAATTAACGACCCCCCCCCCTAATTAAAGACCCCCCCCCTAATTAACGACCCCCCCCCAATTAACGACCCCCCCCCATAAGAAACGACGACCCCCCCCCCCCCTCCCATAGACCCCCCCCATTCATGGACCCCCCCCCCAATTAAGGACCCCCCCTAATTAACGACCCCCCCCAATAAAGAGTGCCCCCCCCAATTAACATCTCT
>NW_028189135.1:0-32267 GCF_054131305.1 Coturnix japonica | reverse complement strand
ATTTAATGCTTAGAAACCTCAAAGATTAGAAAACTCAATGCTTGGCTTAGAATCCTCAATGCTTAGAATCCTCAATGCTTAGAATCTTCAATGCTTAGCATCCTCCATGCATTGCTTAGAATCCGCAATAGTTAGAATCCTCAATGCTTCGTTTCATCAATGCTTAGCTTAGAAACCTCAATGCTTAGAATCCTCAATGCTTAGAATCCTCAATGCTTACCTTAGAAACCTCACTGCTTAGAATCCTCAATGCTTAGAATCCTCAATGCACAGAGTCCTTAATGCTTAGAAACCTCAATAATCAGCATCCTCATTGCTTAGAATCCTCAATGCTTAGAATCCTCAATGCTTAGCATCCTCAATGCTTAGAATCCTCAACGCTTAGAATCCTCAATGCTTAGAATCCTCAATGCCTAGCTTAGAATCCTCAATGCCTAGCTTTGAATCCTCAATGCTTAGAATCCTCAATGCTTAGAATCCTCAATGCTTAGAATCCTCAATGCTTAGAAACCTCAATGCACAGAGTCCTTAATGCTTAGAAACCTCAATACTTAGCATCCTCAGTGCTTAGCGTAGAATCCTCACTGCTTAGAAACCTGAATGCTTAGAATCCTCAATGCTTAGATTCCTCGATGCTTAGAATTCTCAATGCTTAGAATCCTCAATGCTTAACATCCTCAATGCTTAACATCCTCAATGCTTAGAATCCTCAATGCTTAGCATCCTCAATGCTTAGCATCCTCAATGCATAGCTTAGAATCCTCAAAGCTCAGGATCCTCAGTGCTTAGAAACCTCAATGCACAGAGTCCTTAATGCTTAGAAACCTCAATACTTCGCATCCTCAGTGCTTAGCTTAGAATCCTCACTGCTTAGAAACCTCGATGCTTAGAATCCTCAGTGCTTAGCATCCTCAATGCGTAGAATACCCAATCCTTAGAAACCTCAATGCTTAGCATCCTCAATCCTTAGTATGCTCTATGCTTAGCTTAGAATCCTCAATGCTTAGAATCCTCAGTGATTACAAACCTCAATGCTGAGAAATTTTATTGTTTGACACCTCATTGCTTAGCATCCAAATGCTTAGCATCCTCAATGCTTGGAATCCACAATGCCTAGCTTAGAATCCTGAATGCTGAGAATCCTCAATGCTTAGAATCCTCAATGCTTAGCATCCTCAATGCTTAGAATCCTCAATGCTTAGAATCCTCAATGCTTAGAATCCTCAATGCACAGAGTCCTTAATGCTTAGAAACCTCAATACTTAGCATACTCAGTGCTTAGCTTAGAATCCTCACTGCTTAGAAACCTGAATTCTTAGAATCCTCAATGCTTAGAATCCTCAATGCTTAGAATCCTCAATGCTGAGAATCCTCAATGCTTAGAATCCTCAATGCTTCGAAACCTCAATGCACAGAGTCCTTAATGCTTAGAAACCTCAATACTTAGCATCCTCAGTGCTTAGCGTAGAATCCTCACTGCTTAGAAACCTGAATGCTTAGAATCCTCAGTGCTTAGATTCCTCAATGCTTAGAATCCTCAATGCTTAGCTTAGAAACCTCAGTGCTTAGAATCCTCAATGCTTAACATCCTCAGTGATTAGAATCCACAATGCTTTGAATCCTCAATGCTTAGAATCCTCAATGCTTAGAAAGCTCAATGCACAGAGTCCTTAAAGCTTAGAAACCTCAATACTTAGCATCCTCAGTGCTTAGCTTAGAATCCTCACTGCTTAGAAACCTGAGTGCTTAGAATACTCAATGCTTAGAATCCTCGTTGCTTAGAATCCTCAATGCTTAGCATCCTCAATGCTTAGAATCCTCAATGCTTAGAATCCTCAATGCTTAGCATCCTCAATGCACAGAGTCCTTAAAGCTTAGAAACCTCAATACTTAGCATCCTCAGTGCTTAGCTTAGAATCCTCACTGCTTAGAAACCTGAAAGCTTAGAATACTCAATGCTTAGAATCCTCAATGCACAGAGTCCTTAATGCTTAGCATCCTCAATGCTTAGCTTAGAATCCTCAAAGCTCAGGATCCTCAATGCTTAGAAACCTCAATGCACAGAGTCCTTAATGCTTAAAAAACTCAATACTTAGCTTCCTCAGTGCTTAGCTTAGAATCCTCACTGCTTAGAAATCTCAATGCTTAGAATCCTCAGTGCTTAGCATCCTCAATGCGTAGAATCCGCAATACTTAGAAACCTCAATCCTTAGTATGCTCTATGCTTAGATTAAAATCCTCAATGCTTAGAATCCTCACTGCTTAGCATCCTTAATGCTTAGCATCCTCAATGCTTATCATCCTCAATGCTTAGCATCCTCAATGCTTAGCATCCACAATCCCTAGCTTAGAATCCTCAATGCTTAGAATCCTCAATGCTTAGAATCCTCAATGCACAGAGTCCTTAATGCTTAGCATCCTCAATGCTTAGCTTAGAATCCTCAAAGCTCAGGATCCTCAATGCTTAGAAACCTCAATGCACAGAGTCCTTAATGCTTAAAAAACTCAATACTTAGCTTCCTCAGTGCTTAGCTTAGAATCCTCACTGCTTAGAAATCTCAATGCTTAGAATCCTCAGTGCTTAGCATCCTCAATGCGTAGAATCCGCAATACTTAGAAACCTCAATCCTTAGTATGCTCTATGCTTAGCTTAAAATCCTCAATGCTTAGAATCCTCACTGCTTAGCATCCTTAATGCTTAGCATCCTCAATGCTTATCATCCTCAATGCTTAGCATCCTCAATGCTTAGCATCCACAATCCCTAGCTTAGAATCCTCAATGCTTAGAATCCTCAATGCTTAGAATCCTCAATGCTTAGAATCCTTAATGCTTAGAAACCTCAATACTTAGCATCCTCAGTGCTTAGCTTAGAATCCTCCCTGCTTAGAATCTTCAATGCTTCTAATCCTCACTGCTTAGAAACCTCAATGCTTATAATCCTCAGTGCTTAGCATCCTCAATGCGTAGAAACCCCAATGCTTAGAAACCTCAATGCTTAGCATCCTCAATCCTTAGTATGCTCTATGCTTAGCTTAGAATCCTCAATGCTTAGAATCCTCAATGCTTAGCATCCTCAATGCTTTGTATCCCCATTACATAGCTTAGAATCCTCAATGCTTAGCATCCTCATTGCTTAGCATCCTCATTGCTTAGCTTCGAATCCTCAAAGCTCAGAATCCTCACTGCTTAGGAACCTCAATGCTTAGCATCCTCAATGCATTGCTTAGAAACCTCAATGCGTATAATCCTCATTGCTTAGAAATTTTATTGCTCTGTAACCTCAATGCTTAGCATCCCTAATGCTTACAAACCTCAGAGCATAGAGGCCTTAATGTTTAGAAACCTCAAAGATATGAAAACTCAATGCTTGGCTTAGAATCCTCAATGCTTAGAAACCTGAATGCTTAGAATCCTCAATGCTAAGCATCGAAACCTCAATGCTTAGCATCCTCAATGCTTAGCATCCTCAATCCTTAGCATCCTCAATGCATATCTTAGAATCCTCAAAGCTCAGGATCCTCAATGCTTAGAAACCTCAATGCACAGAGTCCTTAATGCTTAGAAACCTCAATACTTAGAATCCTCAGTGCTTAGCATCCTCAACGCGTAGAATCCCCAATGCTTAGAAACCTCAATGCTTAGCATCCTCAATCCTTAGTATGCTCTATGCTTAGGTTAGAATCCTCAATGCTTAGAATCCTCAATGCTTACAAACCTCAATGCTGAGAAATTTTATTGTTTGAAACCTCATTGCTTAGCATCCCAAATGCTTACAAACCTCAATGCATAGAGGCCTTAATGCTTAGAAAACTCAAAGATTAGAAAACTCAATGCTTCGCTTAGAATCCTCAATGCTTAGAATCCTCAATGCTTAGAATCTTCAATGCTTAGCATCCTCCATGCATTGCTTAGAATCCTCAATAGTTAGAATCCTCAATGCTTCGCATCCTCAATGCTTAGCTTAGAAACCTCAATGCTTAGAATCCTCAATGCTTAGAATCCTCAATGCTTACCTTAGAAACCTCAATGCTTAGAATCCTCACTGCTTAGAATCCTCAATGCTTAGAATCCTCAATGCTTAGAATCCTCAATGCTTAGAATCCTCAATGCACAGAGTCCTTAATGCTTAAAAACCTCAATACTTAGCATCCTCAGTGCTTAGCTTAGAATCCTCACTGCTTAGAAACCTGAATGCTTAGAATCCTCAATGATTAGAATCCTCAATGCTAAGCTTAGAAACCTCAATGCTTAGAATCCTCAATGCTTAGAATCCTCAATGCTTAGAATCCTCAATGCTTAGCATCCTCAATGCTTAGAATCCTCAATGCTTAGAATCCTCAATGCTTAGCTTAGAATCCTCAAAGCTACAGATCCCCAATGCTTAGAAACGTCAATGCACAGAGTCCTTAATGCTTAGAAACCTCAAATCTTAGCATCCTCAGTGCTTAGCTTAGAATCCTCACTGCTTAGAAACCTCAATGCTTAGAATCCTCAGTGCTTAGCATCCTCAACGCGTAGAATCCCCAATGCTTAGAAACCTCAATGCTTAGCATCCTCAATCCTTAGTATGCTCTATGCTTAGCTTAGAATCCTCAATGCTTAGAATCCTCAATGCTTACAAACCTCAATGCTGAGAAATTTTATTGTTTGAAACCTCATTGCTTAGCATCCCAAATGCTTACAAACCTCAATGCATAGAGGCCTTAATGCTTAGAAACCTCAAAGATTAGAAAACTCAATGCTTGGCTTAGAATACTCAATGCTTAGAATCCTCAATGCTTAGAATCCTCCATGCATAGCTTAGAATCCTCAATGCTTAGAATCCTCAATGCTTCGCATCCTCAATGCTTAGCATCCTCAATGCTTAGCATCCTCAATGCCTAGAATCCTCAATGCTTAGAATCCTCAATGCTTTGCATCCTCAATGCTTAGCATCCTCAATGCTTAGCATCCTCAATGCTTAGAAACCTCAATGCTTTCCTTAGAAACCTCAATGCTTAGAATCCTCAATGCTTAGAATCCTCAATGCCTAGCTTAGAATCCTCAGTGCTTAGAATCCTCAATGCTTAGAATCCCCAATGCTTAGAATCCTCAATGCTTAGCATCCTCAACGCTTAGCATCCTCAATGCTTAGCATCCTCCATACTTAGAATCCTCAATGCTTAGAATCCTCCATGCTTAGCTTAGAAATCTCAATGCTTAGAATCCTCAATGCTTAGAATCCTCAATGCGTAGAATCCTCAATGCCTAGATTAGAATCCTCAATGCTTAGAATCCTCAATGCTTAGAATCCTCAATGCTTAGAATCCTCAGTGCTTAGAATCCTCAATGCTTAGCATCCTCAATGCTTAGCATCCTCAATACTTAGCATCCTCAATGCTTAGAATCCTCCATGCTTAGCTTAGAAACCTCAATGCTTAGAATCCTCAATGCTTAGAATCCTCAATGCTTAGAATCCTCAATGCCTAGATTAGAATCCTCAATGCTTAGAATCCTCAATGCTTAGAATCCTCAATGCTTAGCTTAGAAAACTCAATGCTTAGAATCCTCAATGCTTAACATCCTCAATGTTTAGAATCCTCAATGCATAGCTTAGAATCCTCAATGCTTATAATCCTCAATGCTTAGCATCCTCAATCCTTAGTATGCTCTATGCTTAGCTTAGAATCCTCAATGCTTAGAATCCTCAATGCTTACAAACCTGAATGCTGAGAAATTTTATTGTTTGAAACCTCATTGCTTAGCATCTCAAATGCTTACAAACCTCAATGCATAGAGGCCTTAATGCTTAGAAACCTCAAAGATTAGAAAACTCAATGCTTGGCTTAGTATCCTCTATGCTTAGAATCCTCAGTGCTAAGAATCCTCAATGTTTAGAATCCTCAATGCTTAGGAACCTCAATGCACAGAGTCTTTAATGCGTAGAAACCTCAATACTTAGCATCCTCAGTGCTTAGAATAGAATCCTCACTGCTTAGAAACTTCAATGCTTAGAATCCTCAATGCTTAGAATCATCAATGCCTAGCTTAGAATCCTCAATGCTTAGAATCCTCAATGCTAAGAATCCTCAATGCTTAGCATCCTCAATGCTTAGCATCCTCAATGCTTAGAATCCTCCATGCTTAGCTTAGAAAACTCAATGCTTAGAATCCTCAATGCTTAGAATCCTCAGTGCTTAGAATCTTCAATGCCTAGATTAGAATCCTCAATGCTTAGAATCCTCAATGCTTAGAATCCTCAATGCTTAGCATCCTCAATGCTTAGCTTAGAAAACTCAATGCATAGAATCCTCAATGCTTAACATCCTCAATGTTTAGAATCCTCAATGCATAGCTTAGAATCCTCAATGCTTAGAATCCTCAATGCTTAGCATCCTCAATCCTTAGTATGCTCTATGCTTAGCTTAGAATCCTCAATGCTTAGAATCCTCAATGCTTACAAACCTCAATGCTGAGAAATTTTATTGTTTGAAACCTCATTGCTTAGCATCCCAAATGCTTACAAACCTCAATGCATAGAGGCCTTAATGCTTAGAAACCTCAAAGATTAGAAAACTCAATGCTTGGCTTAGAATCCTCTATGCTTAGAATCCTCAATGCTTAGAATCCTCAATGCTTAGAATCCTCAATGCTTAGGAACCTCAATGCACAGAGTCCTTAATGCTTAGAAACCTCAATACTTAGCATCCTCAGTGCTTAGAATAGAATCCTCACTGCTTAGAAACTTCAATGCTTAGAATCCTCACTGCTTAGAAACCTCAGTGCTTATAATCCTCAGTGCTTAGCATCCTCAATGCGTAGAATCCCCAATGCTTAGAAACCTCAATGCTTAGCATCCTCAATCCTTAGTATGCTCTATGCTTAGCTTAGAATCCCCAATGCTTAGAATCCTCAATGCTTAGCATCCTCAATGCTCTGCATCCTCAATGCTTAGCATCCTCAATGCTTAGAAACCTCAATACTTTGCTTAGAAACCTCAATGCTTAGAATCCTCAATGCTTAGAATCATCAATGCCTAGCTCAGAATCCTCAATGTTTAGAATCCTCAATGCTTAGAATCCTCAATGCTTAGCATCCTCAATGCTTAGCATCCTCAATGCTTATCATCCTCAATGCTTAGCATCCTCAATACTTAGCATCCTCAATGCTTAGAATCGTCCATGCATAGAATCCTCAATGCTTAGAATCTTCAGTGCCTAGATTAGAATCCTCAATGCTTCGAATCCTCAATGCTTAGAATCCTCAATGCTTAGAATCCTCAATGCTTAGCATCCTCAATGCTTAGCTTAGAAAACTCAATGCTTAGAATCCTCAATGCTTAACATCCTCAATGTTTAGAATCCTCAATGCATAGCTTAGAATCCTCAATGCTTAGAATCCTCAATGCTTAGCATCCTCAATCCTTAGTATGCTCTATGCTTAGCTTAGAATCCTCAATGCTTAGAATCCTCAATGCTTACAAACCTCAATGCTGAGAAATTTTTTTGTTTGAAACGTCATTGCTTAGCATCCCAAATGCTTACAAACCTCAATACATAGAGGCCTTAATGCTTAGAAACCTCAAAGATTAGAAAACTCAATGCTTGGCTTAGAATCCTCTATGCTTAGAATCCTCAATGCTTAGAATCTTCCATGCATAGCTTAGAATCCTCAATACTTAGAATCCTCAATGCTTAGCATCCTCCATGCATTGCTTAGAATCCTCAATAGTTAGAATATTCAATGCCTCGCATCCTCAATGTTTAGCTTAGAAACCTCAATGCTTAGAATCCTCAATGCTTAGCATCCTCAATGCTTAGCATCCTCAATGCTTAGCATCCTCAATGCTTAGAATCCTCCATGCTTAGCTTAGAAACCTCAATGCTTAGAATCCTCAATGCTTAGAATCCTCAAGGCTTAGAATCCTCAGTGCTTAGAATCCTCAATGCCTAGATTAGAATCCTCAATGCTTAGAATCCTCAATGCTTAGAATCCTCAATGCTTAGAATCCTCAATGCTTAGCATCCTCAATGCTTTGCATCCTCAATGTTTAGAATCCTCAATGCTTAGAATCCTCCATGCTTAGCTTAGAAACCTCAAAGCTTAGAATCCTCAATGCTTAGAATCCTCAATGCTTAGAATCCTCAATGCCTAGATTAGAATCCTCAATGCTTAGAATCCTCAATGCTTAGAATCCTCAATGCTTAGAATCCTCAATGCTTAGCATCCTCAATCCCTAGTATGCTCTATGCTTAGCTTAGAATCCTCAATGCTTAGAACCCTCAATGCTTACAAACCTCAATGCTGAGAAATTTTATTGTTTGAAACCTCATTGCTTAGAATCCCAAATGCATAGAAACCTAAATGCATAGAGGCCTTAATGCTTAGAAACCTCAAAGATTAGAAAATTCAATGCTTGGCTTAGAATCCTCATAGCTTAGAATCCTCAATGCTTAGAATCCTCCATGCTTAGAATCCTCAATGCTTAGCATCCTCAATGCTTAGCTTAGAAAACTCAATGCTTAGAATCCTCAATGCTTAGAAACATCAATGCACAGAATCCTTAATGCTTAGAAACCTCAATACTTAGCATCCTAAGTGCTTAGCTTTGAATCCTCACTGCTTAGAAACCTGAATGCTTAGAATCCTCAATGCTTAGAATCCTCAATGCTTAGCTTAGAAACCTCAATGCTTAGAATTCTCAATGCTTAACATCCTCAATGTTTAGAATCCTCAGTGCATAGCTTAGAATCCTCAATGCTTAGAATCCTCAATGCTTAGCATCCTCAATGCTTAGAATCCTCAATGCTTAGCATCCTCAAATCTTAGAATCCTCAATGCTTAGCATCCTCAATGCTTAGCATCCTCAATGCTTAGCATCCTCAATGCTTAGTATGCTCTATGCTTAGAATCCTCAATGCTTAACATCCTCAATGCTTACCATCCTCAATGCTTAGCATCCTCAATGCTTAGCATCCTCAATGCTTAGCATCCTCAATACTTAGAATCCTCAATGCTTAGAATCCTCCATGCATTGCTTAGAATCCTCAATAGTTAGAATCCTCAATGCTTCGCATCCTCAATGCTTAGCATAGAAACCTCAATACTTAGAATCCTCAATGCTTAGCATCCTCATTACATTGCTTAGAATCCTCAATGCTTAGAATCATCAATGCTTAGCATCCTCAATGCTTAGCATCCTCAATGCTTAGCATCCTGAATGCTTAGCATCCTCAAAGCTTAGAATCCTCAATGCTTAGCATCCTCAATGCTTAGCATCCTCAATGCTTAGAATCCTCAATGCTTAGCATCCTCAATGCTTAGCATCTCAATGCTTAGCATCCTCAAAGCTTAGCATCCTCAATGCTATGCTTAGAAACCTCAATGCTTAGAATCCACAGTGCTTAGAATCCTCAATGCCCAGCTTATAATCCTCAATGCTTAGAATCCTCAATGCTTAGAATCCTCAATGCTTAGCATCCTCAATGCTTAGCATCCTCAATGCTTAGCATCCTCAATACTTAGCATCCTCAATGCTTAGAATCCTCCATGCTTAGCTTAGAAACCTCAATGCTTAGAATCCGCAATGCTTAGAATCCTCAATGCTTAGAATCCTCAATGCCTAGATTAGAATCCTCAATGCTTAGAATCCTCAATGCTTAGAATCCTCAATGCTTAGAATCCTCAAGGCTTAGCATCCTCAATGCTTAGCTTAGAAAACTCAGTGCTTAGAATCCTCAATGCTTAACATCCTCAATGTTTAGAATCCTCAATGCATAGCTTAGAATCCTCAATGCTTAGAATCCTCAATGCTTAGCATCCTCAATCCTTAGTATGCTCTATGCTTAGCTTAGAATCCTCAATGCTTAGAATCCTCAATGCTTACAAACCTCAATGCTGAGAAATTTTATTGTTTGAAACCTCATTGCTTAGCATCCCAAATGCTTACAAACCTCAATGCATAGAGGCCTTAATGCTTAGAAACCTCAAAGATTAGAAAACTCAATGCTTGGCTTAGAATCCTCTATGCTTAGAATCCTCAATGCTTAGAATCTTCCATGCATAGCTTAGAATCCTCAATACTTAGAATCCTCAATGCCTCGCATCCTCAATGCTTAGCTTAGAAACCTCAATGCTTAGAATCCTCAATGCTTAGCATCCTCAATGCATAGCATCCTCATTGCTTAGCATCCTCAATGCTTAGCATCCTCAATGCTTAGCATCCTCAATGCTTAGCATCCTCAATGCTTAGAAACCTGAATGCTTTGCTTAGAAACCTCAATGCTTAGAATCCTCAATGCCTAGCTTAGAATCCTCAATACTTAGAATCCTCAATGCTTAGAATCCTCAATGCTTAGAATCCTCAATGCTTAGCATCCTCAATGCTTAGCATCCTCAATGCTCAGCATCCTCAATACTTAGAATCCTCCATGCTCAGCTTAGAAACCTCAATGCTTAGAATCCTCAAGGCTTAGAATCCTCAATGCTTAGTATCCTCAATGCTTAGCATCCTCAATGCTTAGCATCCTCAATACTTAGAATCCTCCATGCTCAGCTTAGAAACCTCAATGCTTAGAATCCTCAATGCCTAGCTTAGAATCCTCAATACTTAGAATCCTCAATGCTTAGAATCCTCAATGCTTAGAATCCTCAATGCTTAGCATCCTCAATGCTTAGCATCCTCAATGCTTAGCATCCTCAATACTTAGAATTCTCCATGCTCAGCTTAGAAACCTCAATGCTTAGAATCCTCAATGCTTAGAATCCTCAATGCCTAGCTTAGAATCCTCAATGCTTAGAATCCTCAATGCTTAGAATGCTCAATGCTTAGAATCCTCAATGCTTAGAATCCTCAATGCTTAGCATCCTCAATAATTAGCATCCTCAATGCTTAGAATCCTCCATGCTTAGCTTAGAAACCTCAATGCTTAGAATCCTCAATGCTTAGAATCCTCAATGCTTAGAATCCTCAATGCTTAGCATCCTCAATGCTTAGAATCCTCAATGCTTAGCATCCTCAAATCTTAGAATCCTCAATGCTTACCATCCTCAATGCTTAGCATCCTCAATGCTTAGCATCCTCAATGCTTAGCATCCTCAATGCTTAATATGCTCTATGCTTAGAATCCTCAATGCTTAGCATCCTCAATGCTTACCATACTCAATGCTTAGCATCCTCAATGCTTAGCATCCTCAATGCTTAGAATCCTCAATGCTTAGAATCCTCAATGCTTAGAATCCTCCATGCATTGCTTTGAATCCTCAATAGTTAGAATCCTCAATGCTTCGCATCCTCAATGCTTAGCATAGAAACCTCAATACTTAGAATCCTCAATGCTTAGCATCCTCATTACATAGCTTAGAATCCTCAATGCTTAGAATCATCAATGCTTAGCATCCTCAATGCTTAGCATCCTCAATGCTTAGCATCCTGAATGCTTAGCATCCTCAAAGCTTAGAATCCTCAATGCTTACCATCCTCAATGCTTAGCATCCTCAATGCTTAGCATCCTCAATGCTTAGAATCCTCAATGCTTAGCATCCTCAATGCTTAGAATCCTCAATGCTTAGCATCCTCAAAGCTTAGCATCCTCAATGCTATGCTTAGAAACCTCAATGCTTAGAATCCACAATGCTTAGAATCCTCAATGCCCAGCTTAGAATCCTCAATGCTTAGAATCCTCAATGCTTAGAATCCTCAATGCTTAGAATCCTCAAAGCTTAGCATCCTCAATGCTTAGCATCCTCAATGCTTAGCATCCTCAATACTTAGCATCCTCAATGCTTAGAATCCTCCATGCTTAGCTTAGAAACCTCAATGCTTAGAATCCGCAATGCTTAGAATCCTCAATGCCTAGATTAGAATCCTCAATGCTTAGTATCCTCAATGCTTAGAATCCTCAATGCTTAGAATCCTCAATGCTTAGAATCCTCAATGCTTAGCATCCTCAATGCTTAGCTTAGAAAACTCAATGCTTAGAATCCTCAATGCTTAACATCCTCAATGTTTAGAATCCTCAATGCATAGCTTAGAATCCTCAATGCTTAGAATCCTCAGTGCTTAGCATCCTCAATCCTTCGTATGCTCTATGCTTAGCTTAGAATCCTCAATGCTTAGAATCCTCAATGCTTAGAATCCTCAATGCTTAGCATCCTCAATTCTTAGCTTAGAAAACTCAATGCTTAGAATCCTCAATGCTTAACATCCTCAATGTTTAGAATCCTCAATGCATAGCTTAGAATCCTCAATGCTTAGAATCCTCAATGCTTAGCATCCTCAATCCTTAGTATGCTCTATGCTTAGCTTAGAATCCTCATTGCTTAGAATCCTCAATGCTTACAAACCTCAATGCTGAGAAATTTTATTGTTTGAAACCTCATTGCTTAGCATCCCAAATGCTTAGAAACCTCAATGCATAGAGGCCTTAATGCTTAGAAACCTCAAAGATTAGAAAATTCAATGCTTGGCTTAGAATCCTCATAGCTTAGAATCCTCAATGCTTAGAATCCTCCATGCTTAGAATCCTCAATGCTTAGCATCCTCAATGCTTAGCTTAGAAAACTCAATGCTTAGAATCCTCAATGCTTACAAACCTCAATGCACAGAATCCATAATGCTTAGAAACCTCAATACTTAGCATCCTAAGTGCTTAGCTTAGAATCCTCACTGCTTAGAATCCTCACTGCTTAGAAACCTGAATGCTTAGAATCCTCAATGCTTAGCTTAGAAACCTCAATAGTAAGAATCCTCAATGCTTCGAATCCTCAATGCTTAGCTTAGAAACCTCAATGCTTAGCATCCTCAATGCTTAGCATCCTCATTGCTTAGAATCCTCATTGCTTAGCATCCTCATTGATTAGCTTAGAATCCTCAAAGCTCAGAATCCTCACTGCATAGGAACCTCAATGCTTAGCATCCTCCATGCATTGCTTAGAAACCTCAATGTGCAGAATCCTCATTGCTTAGAAATTTTATTGCTCTGAAACCTCAATGCTTAGCAACCCTAATGCTTACAAACCTCATTGCATAGAGGCCTTAATGTTTAGAAACAAAAAAGATTAGAAAACTCAATGCTTGGCTTAGAATCCTCAATGCTTAGCATCCTCAATGCTTAGCAACCTCAATGCTTAGCATCCTCAATGCTTAGCATCCTCAGTGCTTAGCATCCTGAATGCTTAGCATCCTCAAAGCTTAGAATCCTCAATGCTTACCATCCTCAATGCTTAGCATCCTCAATGCTTAGCATCCTCAATGCTTAGAATCCTCAATGCTTAGCATCCTCAATGCTTTGCATCCTCAATGCTTAGCATCCTCAATGCTTTGCTTAGAAACCTCAATGCTTAGAATCCACAATGCTTAGAATCCTCAATGCCTAGCTTAGAATCCTCAATGCTTAGAATCCTCAATGCTTAGAATCCTCAATGCTTAGAATCCTCAATGCTTAGCATCCTCAATGCTTAGCATCCTCAATGCTTAGCATCCTCAATGCTTAGCATCCTCAATACTTAGCATCCTCAATGCTTAGAATCCTCCATGCTTAGCTTAGAAACCTCAATGCTTAGAATCCTCAATGCTTAGAATCCTCATTGCTTAGAATCCTCAATGCCTAGATTAGAATCCTCAATACTTAGAATCCTCAGTGCTTAGAATCCTCAATACTTAGAATCCTCAGTGCTTAGAATCCTCAATGCTTAGAATCTTAAATGCTTAGAATCCTCAATGCTTAGCATCCTCAATGCTTTGCTTAGAAAACTCAATGCTTAGAATCCTCAATGCTTAACATCCTCAATGTTTAGAATCCTCAATGCATAGCTTAGAATCCTCAATGCTTAGAATCCTCAATGCTTAGCATCCTCAATCCTTAGTATGCTCTATGCTTAGCTTAGAATCCTCAATGCTTAGAATCCTCAATGCTTACAAACCTCAATGCTGAGAAATTTTATTGTTTGAAACGTCATTGCTTAGCATCCCAAATGCTTACAAACCTCAATACATAGAGGCCTTAATGCTTAGAAACCTCAATGATTAGAAAACTCAATGCTTGGCTTAGAATCCTCTATGCTTAGAATCCTCAATGCTTAGAATCTTCCATGCATAGCTTAGAATCCTCAATGTTTAGCATCCTCATTGCTTAGCATCCTCAATGCTTAGCATCCTCAATGCTTAGCATCCTCAATGCTTAGAAACCTGAATGCTTTGCTTTGAAACCTCAATGCTTAGAATCCTCAATGCCTAGCTTAGAATCCTCAATATTTAGAATCCTCAATGCTTGGAATCCTCAATGCTTAGAATCCTCCATGCTTAGCATCCTCAATGCTTAGCATCCTCAATGCTTAGCATACTCAATACTTAGAATCCTCCATGCTCAGCTTAGAAACCTCAATGCTTAGAATCCTCAATGCCTAGAATCCTCAATGCTTAGAATCCTCAATGCTTAGCATCCTCAATGCTTAGCTTAGAAAACTCAATGCTTAGAATCCTCAATGCTTAACATCCTCAATGTTTAGAATCCTCAATGCATAGCTTAGAATCCTCAATGCTTAGAATCCTCAATGCTTAGCATCCTCAATCCTTAGTATGCTCTATGCTTAGCTTAGAATCCTCAACGCTTAGAATCCTCAATGCTTACAAACCTCAATGCTGAGAAATTTTATTGTTTGAAACCTCATTGCTTAGCATCCCAAATGCTTAGAAACCTCAATGCATAGAGGCCTTAATGCTTAGAAAACTCAAAGATTAGAAAATTCAATGCTTGGCTTAGAATCCTCTATGCTTAGAATCCTCAATGCTTAGAATCCTCCATGCTTAGAATCCTCAATGCTTAGCATCCTCAATGCTTAGCTTAGAAAACTCAATGCTTAGAATCCTCAATGCTTAGAAACCTCAATGCACAGAATCCTTAATGCATATAAACCTCAATACTTAGCATCCTAAGTGCTTAGCTTAGAATCCTCACTGCTTAGAAACCTGAATGCTTAGAATCCTCAATGCTTAGAATCCTCAATGCTTAGCTTAGAAACCTCAATAGTTAGAATCCTCAATGCTTCGCATCCTCAATGCTTAGCTTAGAACCCTCAATGCTTAGCATCCTCAATGCTTAGCATCCTCATTGCTTAGCATCCTCATTGCTTAGCATCCTCATTGCTTAGCTTAGAATCCTCAAAGCTCAGAATCCTCACTGCATAGGAACCTCAATGCTTAGCATCCTCCATGCATTGCTTAGAAACATCAATGCGCAGAATCCTCATTGCTTAGAAATTTTATTGCTCTGAAACCTCAATGCTTAGCAACCCTAATGCTTACAAACCTCATTGCATCGAAGCCTTAATGTTTAGAAACAAAAAAGATTAGAAAACTCAATGCTTCGCTTAGAATCCTCAATGCTTAGCATCCTCAATGCTTAGCATCCTCAATGCTTAGCATCCTCAACGTTTAGCATCCTCAGTGCTTAGCATCCTGAATGCTTAGCATCCTCAAAGCTTAGAATCCTCAATGCTTACCATCCTCAATGCTTAGCATCCTCAATGCTTAGCATCCTCAATGCTTAGAATCCTCAATGCTTAGCATCCTCAATGCTTTGCATCCTCAATGCTTAGCATCCTCAATGCTTTGCTTAGAAACCTCAATGCTTAGAATCCACAATGCTTAGAATCCTCAATGCCTAGCTTAGAATCCTCAATGCTTAGAATCCTCAATGCTTAGAATCCTCAATGCTTAGAATCCTCAATGCTTAGCATCCTCAATGCTTAGCATCCTCAATGCTTAGCATCCTCAATGCTTAGAATCCTCCATGCTTAGCTTAGAAACCTCAATGCTTAGAATCCTCAATGCTTAGAATCCTCATTGCTTAGAAACCTCAATGCCTAGATTAGAATCCTCAATACTTAGAATCCTCAGTGCTTAGAATCCTCAATGCTTAGAATCTGAAATGCTTAGAATCCTCAATGCTTAGCATTCTCAATGCTTAGCTTAGAAAACTCAACGCTTAGAATCCTCAATGCTTAACATCCTCAATGTTTAGAATCCTCAATGCATAGCTTAGAATCCTCAATGCTTAGAATCCTCAATGCTTAGCATCCTCAATCCTTAGTATGCTCTATGCTTAGCTTAGAATCCTCAATGCTTAGAATCCTCAATGCTTACAAACCTCAATGCTGAGAAATTTTATTGTTTCAAACGTCATTGCTTAGCATCCCAAATGCTTACAAACCTCAATACATAGAGGCCTTAATGCTTAGAAACCTCAATGATTAGAAAACTCAATGCTTGGCTTAGAATCCTCTATGCTTAGAATCCTCAATGCTTAGAATCTTCCATGCATAGCTTAGAATCCTCAATGCTTAGCATCCTCATTGCTTAGCATCCTCAATGCTTAGCATCCTCAATGCTTAGCATCCTCAATGCTTAGAATCCTCAATGCTTAGCATCCTCAATGCTTTGCATCCTCAATGCTTAGCATCCTCAATGCTTTGCTTAGAAACCTCAATGCTTAGAATCCACAATGCTTAGAATCCTCAATGCCTAGCTTAGAATCCTCAATGCTTAGAATCCTCAATGCTTAGAATCCTCAATGCTTAGAATCCTCAATGTTTAGCATCCTCAATGCTTAGCATCCTCAATGCTTAGCATCCTCAATACTTAGCATCCTCAATGCTTAGAATCCTCCATGCTTAGCTTAGAAACCTCAATGCTTAGAATCCTCAATGCTTAGAATCCTCATTGCTTAGAATCCTCAATGCCTAGATTAGAATCCTCAATACTTAGAATCCTCAGTGCTTAGAATCCTCAATGCTTAGAATCTTAAATGCTTAGACTCCTCAATGCTTAACATCCTCAATGTTTAGAATCCTCAATGCATAGCTTAGAATCCTCAATGCTTAGCATCCTCAATCCTTAGTATGCTCTATGCTTAGCTTAGAATCCTCAATGCTTAGCATCCTCAATGCATTGCTTAGAAAACTCAATG
Source organism: Coturnix japonica (assembly GCF_054131305.1). NCBI lineage: Eukaryota > Metazoa > Chordata > Aves > Galliformes > Phasianidae > Coturnix > Coturnix japonica. The sequence continues at coordinate 15,320 of NW_028189135.1, read as the reverse complement.
CTTAGAATCCTCAATGCTTAACATCCTCAATGTTTAGAATCCTCAATGCATAGCTTAGAATCCTCAATGCTTAGAATCCTCAATGCTTAGCATCCTCAATCCTTAGTATGCTCTATGCTTAGCTTAGAATCCTCAATGCTTAGAATCCTCAATGCTTACAAACCTCAATGCTGAGAAATTTTATTGTTTGAAACGTCATTGCTTAGCATCCCAAATGCTTACAAACCTCAATACATAGAGGCCTTAATGCTTAGAAACCTCAATGATTAGAAAACTCAATGCTTGGCTTAGAATCCTCTATGCTTAGAATCCTCAATGCTTAGAATCTTCCATGCATAGCTTAGAATCCTCAATGCTTAGCATCCTCATTGCTTAGCATCCTCAATGCTTAGCATCCTCAATGCTTAGCATCCTCAATGCTTAGAAACCTGAATGCTTTGCTTTGAAACCTCAATGCTCAGAATCCTCAATGCCTACCTTAGAATCCTCAATATTTAGAATCCTCAATGCTTAGAATCCTCAACGCTTAGAATCCTCAATGCTTAGCATCCTCAATGCTTAGCATCCTCAATGCTTAGCATACTCAATACTTAGAATCCTCCATGCTCAGCTTAGAAACCTCAATGCTTAGAATCCTCAATGCCTAGATTAGAATCCTAAATGCTTAGAATCCTCAATGCTTAGAATCCTCAATGCTTAGAATCCTCAATGCTTAGCATCCTCAATGCTTAGCTTAGTACACTCAATGCTTAGAATCCTCAATGCTTAACATCCTCAATGTTTAGAATCCTCAATGCATAGCTTAGAATCCTCAATGCTTAGAATCCTCAATTCTTAGCATCCTAAATCCTTAGTATGCTCTATGCTTAGCTTAGAATCCTCAATGCTTAGAATCTTCAATGCTTACAAACCTCAATGCTGAGAAATTTTATTGTTTGAAACCTCATTGCTTAGCATCCCAAATGCTTACAAACCTCAATACATAGAGGCCTTAATGCTTAGAAACCTCAAAGATTAGAAAACTCAATGCTTGGCTTAGAATCCTCAATGCTTAGAATCCTCAATGCTTAGAATCCTCCATGCATAGCTTAGAATCCTCAATAGTTAGAATCCTCAATGCTTCGCATCCTCAATGCTTAGCTTAGAAACCTCAGTGCTTAGCATCCTCAATGCTTAGCCTCCTCACTGCTTAGCATCCTCATTGCTTAGCATCCTCATTGCTTAGCTTAGAATCCTCAAAGCTCAGAATCCTCACTGCATAGGAACCTCAATGCTTAGCATCCTCCATGCATTGCTTAGAAACCTCAATGCGCAGAATCCTCATTGCTTAGAAATTTTATTGCTCTGAAACCTCAATGCTTAGCAACCCTAATGCTTACAAACCTCATTGCATAGAGGCCTTAATGTTTAGAAACAAAAAGATTAGAAAACTCAATGCTTGGCTTAGAATCCTCAATGCTTAGCATCCTCAATGCTTAGCATCCTCAATGCTTAGCCTCCTCAATGCCTAGAATCCTCAATGCTTAGCATCCTCAATGCTTAGCATCCTCAATGCTTAGCATCCTCAATGCTTAGAATCCTCAATGCTTTGCTTAGAAACCTCAATGCTTAGAATCCTCAATGCTCAGAATCCTCAATGCCTAGATTAGAATCCTCAATGCTTAGAATCCTCAATGCTTAGCATCCACAATGCTTAGAATCCTCAATGCTTAGAATCCTCAAAGCTTAGCATCCTCAATGCTTTGCATCCTCAATGCTTAGAATCCTCAGTGCTTAGAATCCTCAAAGCTTTGCTTAGAAACCTCAATGCTTAGAAACCTCAATGCTTAGAATCCTCAGTGCCTAGATTAGAATCCTCAATGCTTAGAATCCTCAATGCTTAGAATCCTCAATGCTTAGAATCCTCAATGCTTAGGATCCTCAATGCTTAGCATCCTCAATGCTTAGCTTACAAAACTCAATGCTTAGCATCCTCAATGCTTAACAGCCTCAATGCTTAGCATCCTCAATGCATATCTTAGAATCCTCAAAGCTCAGGATCCTCAATGCTTAGAAACCTCAATGCACAGAGTCCTTAATGCTTAGAAACCTCAATACTTAGCATCCTCAGTGCTTAACTTAGAATCCTAACTGCTTAGAAACCTCAATGCTTATAATCCTCAGTGCTTAGCATCCTCAATGCGTAGAATCGCCAATCCTTAGAAACCTCAATGCTTAGCATCCTCAATCCTTAGTATGCTCTATGCTTAGCTTTGAATCCTCAATGCTTAGAATCCTCAATGCTTCCAAACCTCAATGCTGAGAAATTTTATTGTTTGAAACCTCATTGCTTAGCATCCCAAATGCTTGCAAACCTCAATGCATAGATGCCTTAATACTTAGAAACCTCAAAGATTAGAAAACTCAATGCTTGGCATAGAATCCTCTATGCTAAGAATCCTCAATGCTTAGAATCTTCCATGCATAGCTTAGAATCCTCAATGCTTAGAATCCTCAGTGCTTAGCATCCTCCATGCATTGCTTAGAATCCTCAATAGTTAGAATCCTCAATGCTTCGCATCCTCAATGCTTAGCTTAGAAACCTCAATGCATAGTATCCTCAATGCTTAGCATCCTCAATGCTTAGCATCCACATTGCTTAGAATCCTCAATGCTTAGAATCCTCAATGCTTAGCATCCTCAATTCTTAGCTGAGAAAACTCAATGCTTAGAATCCTCAATGCTTAACATCCTCAATGTTTAGAATCCTCAATGCATAGCTTAGAATCCTCAATGCTTAGAATCCTCAATGGTTAGCATCCTCAATCCTTAGTATGCTCTATGCTTAGCTTAGAATCCTCAATGCTTAGAATCCTCAATGCTTACAAACCTCAATGCTGAGAAATTTTATTGTTTGAAACCTCATTGCTTAGCATCTCTAATGCTTAGAAACCTCAATGCATAGAGGCCTTAATGCTTAGAAACCTCAAAGATTAGAAAATTCAATGCTTGGCTTAGAATCCTCATAGCTTAGAATCCTCAATGCTTAACATCCTCAATGTTTAGAATCCTCAATGCATAGCTTAGAATCCTCAATGCTTAGAATCCTCAATGCTTAGCATCCTCAATCCTTAGTATGCTCTATGCTTAGCTTAGAATCCTCAACGCTTAGAATCCTCAATGCTTACAAACCTCAATGCTGAGAAATTTTATTGTTTGAAACCTCATTGCTTAGCATCCCAAATGCTTAGAAACCTCAATGCATAGAGGCCTTAATGCTTAGAAAACTCAAAGATTAGAAAATTCAATGCTTGGCTTAGAATCCTCTATGCTTAGAATCCTCAATGCTTAGAATCCTCCATGCTTAGAATCCTCAATGCTTAGCATCCTCAATGCTTAGCTTAGAAAACTCAATGCTTAGAATCCTCAATGCTTACAAACCTCAATGCACAGAATCCTTAATGCATAGAAACCTCAATACTTAGCATCCTAAGTGCTTAGCTTAGAATCCTCACTGCTTAGAAACCTGAATGCTTAGAATCCTCAATGCTTAGAATCCTCAATGCTTAGCTTAGAAACCTCAATAGTTAGAATCCTCAATGCTTCGCATCCTCAATGCTTAGCTTAGAACCCTCAATGCTTAGCATCCTCAATGCTTAGCATCCTCAATGCTTAGCATCCTCAATGCTTAGCATCCTCATTGCTTAGCTTAGAATCCTCAAAGCTCAGAATCCTCACTGCATAGGAACCTCAATGCTTAGCATCCTCCATGCATTGCTTAGAAACCTCAATGCGCAGAATCCTCATTGCTTAGAAATTTTATTGCTCTGAAACCTCAATGCTTAGCAACCCTAATGCTTACAAACCTCATTGCATAGAGGCCTTAATGTTTAGAAACAAAAAAGATTAGAAAACTCAATGCTTGGCTTAGAATCCTCAGTGCTTAGCATCCTGAATGCTTAGCATCCTCAAAGCTTAGAATCCTCAATGCTTACCATCCTCAATGCTTAGCATCCTCAATGCTTAGCATCCTCAATGCTTAGAATCCTCAATGCTTAGCATCCTCAATGCTTTGCATCCTCAATGCTTAGCATCCTCAATGATTTGCTTAGAAACCTCAATGCTTAGAATCCACAATGCTTAGAATCCTCAATGCCTAGCTTAGAATCCTCAATGCTTAGAATCCTCAATGCTTAGAATCCTCAATGCTTAGCATCCTCAATGCTTAGCATCCTCAATGCTTAGCATCCTGAATACTTAGCATCCTCAATGCTTAGAATCCTCCATGCTTAGCTTAGAAACCTCAATGCTTAGAATCTTCAATGCTTAGAATCCTCATTGCTTAGAATCCTCAATGCCTAGATTAGAATCCTCAATACTTAGAATCCTCAGTGCTTAGAATCCTCAATGCTTAGAATCTTAAATGCTTAGAATCCTCAATGCTTAGCATTCTCAATGCTTAGCTTAGAAAACTCAATGCTTAGAATCCTCAATGCTTAACATCCTCAATGTTTAGAATCCTCAATGCATAGCTTAGAATCCTCAATGCTTAGCATCCTCAATCCTTAGTATGCTCTATGCTTAGCTTAGAATCCTCAATGCTTAGCATCCTCAATGCTTTGCTTAGAAAACTCAATGCTTAGAATCCTCAATGCTTAACATCCTCAATGTTTAGAATCCTCAATGCATAGCTTAGAATCCTCAATGCTTAGAATCCTCAATGCTTAGCATCCGCAATCCTTAGTATGCTCTATGCTTAGCTTAGAATCCTCAATGCTTAGAATCCTCAATGCTTACAAACCTCAATGCTGAGAAATTTTATTGTTTGAAACGTCATTGCTTAGCATCCCAAATGCTTACAAACCTCAATACATAGAGGCCTTAATGCTTAGAAACCTCAATGATTAGAAAACTCAATGCTTGGCTTAGAATCCTCTATGCTTAGAATCCTCAATGCTTAGAATCTTCCATGCATAGCTTAGAATCCTCAATGCTTAGCATCCTCATTGCTTAGCATCCTCAATGCTTAGCATCCTCAATGCTTAGCATCCTCAATGCTTAGCATCCTCAATGCTTAGAAACCTGAATGCTCTGCTTTGAAACCTCAATGCTTAGAATCCTCAATGCCTAGCTTAGAATCCTCAATATTTAGAATCCTCAATGCTTAGAATCCTCAATGCTTAGCATCCTCAATGCTTAGCATCCTCAATGCTTAGCATACTCAATACTTAGAATCCTCCATGCTCAGCTTAGAAACCTCAATGCTTAGAATCCTCAATGCCTAGATTAGAATCCTAAATGCTTAGAATCCTCAATGCTTAGAATCCTCAATGCTTAGAATCCTCAATGCTTAGCATCCTCAATGCTTAGCTTAGTACACGCAATGCTTAGAATCCTCAATGCTTAACATCCTCAATGTTTAGAATCCTCAATGCATAGCTTAGAATCTTCAATGCTTAGAATCCTCAATTCTTAGCATCCTAAATCCTTAGTATGCTCTATGCTTAGCTTAGAATCCTCAATGCTTAGAATCCTCAATGCTTACAAACCTCAATGCTGAGAAATTTTATTGTTTCAAACCTCATTGCTTAGCATCCCAAATGCTTACAAACCTCAATGCATAGAGGCCTTAATGCTTAGAAACCTCAAAGATTAGAAAACTCAATGCTTGGCTTTGAATCCTCAATGCTTAGAATCCTCAATGCTTAGAATCCTCCATGCATAGCTTAGAATCCTCAATAGTTAGAATCCTCAATGCTTCGCATCCTCAATGCTTAGCTTAGAAACCTCAATGCTTAGCATCCTCAATGCTTAGCCTCCTCATTGCTTAGCATCCTCATTGCTTAGCATCCTCATTGCTTAGCTTAGAATCCTCAAAGCTCAGAATCCTCACTGCATAGGAACCTCAATGCTTAGCATCCTCCATGCATTGCTTAGAAACCTCAATGCGCAGAATCCTCATTGCTTAGAAATTTTATTGCTCTGAAACCTCAATGCTTAGCAACCCTAATGCTTACAAACCTCACTGCATAGAGGCCTTACTGTTTAGAAACAAAAAAGATTAGAAAACTCAATGCTTGGCTTAGAATCCTCAATGCTTAGCATCCTCAATGCTTAGCATCCTCAATGCTTACAAACCTCAATGCTTAGAAAATTTATTGTTTGAAACCTCATTGCTTAGCATCCCAAATGCTTGCAAACCTCAATGCATAGAGGCCTTAATGCTTTACTTAGAAACCTCAATGCTTAGAATCCTCAATGGTTAGAATCCTCAATGCCTAGATTAGAATCCTCAATGCTTAGAATCCTCAATGCTTAGCATCCACAATGCTTAGGATCCTCAATGCTTAGAATCCTCAATGCTTAGAATCCTCAAAGCTTTGCCTAGAAACCTCAATGCTTAGAATCCTCAATGCTTAGAATCCTCAGTGCCTAGATTAGAATCATCAATGCTTAGAATCCTCAATGCTTAGAATCCTCAGTGCTTAGAATCCTCAATGCTTAGGATCCTCAATGCTTAGCATCCTCAATGCTTAGCTTACAAAACTCAATGCTTAGCATCCTCAATGCTTAACAGCCTCAATGCTTAGCATCCTCAATGCATATCTTAGAATCCTCAAAGCTCAGGATCCTCCATGCTTAGAAACCTCAATGCACAGAGTCCTTAATGCTTAGAAACCTCAATACTTAGCATCCTCAGTGCTTAGCTTAGAATCCTAACTGCTTAGAAACCTCAATGCTTATAATCCTCAGTGCTTAGCATCCTCAATGCGTAGGATCGCCAATCCTTAGAAACCTCAATGCTTAGCATCCTAAATCCTTAGTATGCTCTATGCTTAGCTTAGAATCCTCAATGCTTAGAATCCTCAATGCTTACAAACCTCAATGCTGAGAAATTTTATTGTTTGAAACCTCATTGCTTAGCATCCCAAATGCTTGCAAACCTCAATGCATAGAGGCCTTAATACTTAGAAACCTCAAAGATTAGAAAACTCAATGCTTGGCATAGAATCCTCTATGCTAAGAATCCTCAATGCTTAGAATCTTCCATGCATAGCTTAGAATCCTCAATGCTTAGAATCCTCAATGCTTAGCATCCTCCATGCATTGCTTAGAATCCTCAATAGTTAGAATCCTCAATGCTTCGCATCCTCAATGCTTAGCTTAGAAACCTCAATGCTTAGTATCCTCAATGCTTAGCATCCTCAATGCTTAGCATCCACATTGCTTAGCATCCTCAATGCTTAGCATCCTCAATGCTTAGCATCCTCAATGCTTAGAAACCTGAATGCTTAGAAACCTCAATGCTTTGCTTAGAAACCTCAATGCTTAGAATCCTCAATGCCTAGCTTAGAATCCTCAATACTTAGAATCCTCAATGCTTAGAATCCTCAATGCTTAGCATCCTCAATGCTTAGCATCCTCAATGCTTAGCATCCTCAATACCTAGAATCCTCGATGCTCAGCTTAGAAACCTCAATGCTTAGAATCCTCAAGGCTTAGAATCCTCAATGCTTAAAATCCTCAATGCCTAGATTAGAATCCTAAATGCTTAGAATCCTCAATGCTTAGAATCCTCAATGCTTAGAATCCTCAATGCTTAGCATCCTCAATGCTTAGCTTAGAACACTCAATGCTTAGAATACTCAATGCTTAACATCCTCAATGTTTAGAATCCTCAATGCATAGCTTAGAATCTTCAATGCTTAGAATCCTCAATGCTTAGTATCCTAAATCCTTAGTATGCTCTATGCTTAGCTTAGAATCCTCAATGCTTAGAATCCTCAATGCTTACAAACCTCAATGCTGAGAAATTTTATTGTTTGAAACGTCATTGCTTAGCATCCCAAATGCATACAAACCTCAATACATAGAGTTTTGTAATAAGGCCTTAATACCTAGAAACCTCAAAGATTAGAAAACTCAATGCTTGGCTTAGAATCCTCAATGCTTAGAATCCTCAATGCTTAGAATCCTCCATGCTTAGAATCCTCAATGCTTAGAATCCTCAATGCTTAGCATCCTCCATGCATTGCTTAGAATCCTCAATAGTTAGAATCCTCAATGCCTCGCATCCTCAATGCTTAGCATAGAAACCTCAATGCTTAGAATCCTCAATGCTTAGCATTCTCAATGCATAGCATCCTCATTGCTTAGCATCCTCAATGCTTAGAATCCTCAATGCTTAGAATCCTCAATGCCTAGATTAGAATCCTCAATACTTAGAATCCTCAGTGCTTAGAATCCTCAATGCTTAGAATCTTAAATGCTTAGAATCCTCAATGCTTAGCATCCTCAATGCTTAGCTTAGAACACTCAATGCTTAGAATCCTCAATGCTTAACATCCTCAATGTTTAGAATCCTCAATGCATAGCTTAGAATCCTCAATGCTTAGCATCCTCAATCCTTAGTATGCTCTATGCTTAGCTTAGAATCCTCAATGCTTAGCATCCTCAATTCTTAGCTTAGAAAACTCAATGCTTAGAATCCTCAATGCTTAACATCCTCAATGTTTAGAATCCTCAATGCATAGCTTAGAATCCTCAATGCTTAGAATCCTCAATGCTTAGCATCCTCAATCCTTAGTATGCTCTATGCTTAGCTTAGAATCCTCAATGCTTATAATCCTCAATGCCTACAAACCTCAATGCTGAGAAATTTTATTGTTTGAAACGTCATTGCTTAGCATCACAAATGCTTACAAACCTCAATACATAGAGGCCTTAATGCTTAGAAACCTCAAAGATTAGAAAACTCAATGCTTGGCTTAGAATCCTCTATGCATAGAATCCTCAATGCGTAGAATCTTCCATGCATAGCTTAGAATCCTCAATGCTTAGCATCCTCATTGCTTAGCATCCTCAATGCTTAGCATCCTCAATGCTTAGCATCCTCAATGCTTAGAAACCTGAATGCTTTGCTTTGAAACCTCAATGCTTAGAATCCTCAATGCCTAGCTTAAAATCCTCAATATTTAGAATCCTCAATGCTTAGAATCCTCAATGCTTAGAATCCTCAATGCTTAGCATCCTCAATGCTTAGCATCCTCAATGCTTAGCATACTCAATACTTAGAATCCTCCATGCTCAGCTTAGAAACCTCAATGCTTAGAATCCTCAATGCCTAGATTAGAATCCTAAATGCTTAGAATCCTCAATGCTTAGCATCCTCAATGCTTAGCATCCTCAATGCTTAGCATCCTCAATACCTAGAATCCTCGATGCTCAGCTTAGAAACCTCAATGCTTAGAATCCTCAAGGCTTAGAATCCTCAATGCTTAAAATCCTCAATGCCTAGATTAGAATCCTAAATGCTTAGAATCCTCAATTCTTAGAATCCTCAATGCTTAGAATCCTCAATGCTTAGCATCCTCAATGCTTAGCTTAGAACACTCAATGCTTAGAATCCTCAATGCTTAACATCCTCAATGTTTAGAATCCTCAATGCATAGCTTAGAATCCTCAATGCTTAGAATCCTCAATGCTTAGTATCCTAAATCCTTAGTATGCTCTATGCTTAGCTTAGAATCCTCAATGCTTAGAATCCTCAATGCTTACAAACCTCAATGCTGAGAAATTTTATTGTTTGAAACGTCATTGCTTAGCATCCCAAATGCATACAAACCTCAATACATAGAGGTTTGTAATAAGGCCTTAATGCTTAGAAACCTCAAAGATTAGAAAACTCAATGCTTGGCTTAGAATCCTCAATGCTTAGAATCCTCAATGCTTAGAATCCTCCATGCTTAGAATCCTCAATGCTTAGAATCCTCAATGCTTAGCATCCTCCATGCATTGCTTAGAATCCTCAATAGTTAGAATCCTCAATGCCTCGCATCCTCAATGCTTAGCTTAGAAACCTCAATGCTTAGAATCCTCAATGCTTAGCATTCTCAATGCATAGCATCCTCATTGCTTAGCATCCTCAATGCTTAGAATCCTCAATGCTTAGAATCCTCAATGCCTAGATTAGAATCCTCAATACTTAGAATCCTCAGTGCTTAGAATCCTCAATGCTTAGAATCTTAAATGCTTAGAATCCTCAATGCTTAGCATTCTCAATGCTTAGCTTAGAAAACTCAATGCTTAGAATCCTCAATGCTTAACATCCTCAATGTTTAGAATCCTCAATGCATAGCTTAGAATCCTCAATGCTTAGCATCCTCAATCCTTAGTATGCTCTATGCTTAGCTTAGAATCCTCAATGCTTAGCATCCTCAATTCTTAGCTTAGAAAACTCAATGCTTAGAATCCTCAATGCTTAACATCCTCAATGTTTAGAATCCTCAATGCATAGCTTAGAATCCTCAATGCTTAGAATCCTCAATGCTTAGCATCCTCAATCCTTAGTATGCTCTATGCTTAGCTTAGAATCCTCAATGCTTATAATCCTCAATGCCTACAAACCTCAATGCTGAGAAATTTTATTGTTTGAAACGTCATTGCTTAGCATCACAAATGCTTACAAACCTCAATACATAGAGGCCTTAATGCTTAGAAACCTCAAAGATTAGAAAACTCAATGCTTGGCTTAGAATCCTCTATGCATAGAATCCTCAATGCGTAGAATCTTCCATGCATAGCTTAGAATCCTCAATGCTTAGCATCCTCATTGCTTAGCATCCTCAATGCTTAGCATCCTCAATGCTTAGCATCCTCAATGCTTAGAAACCTGAATGCTTTGCTTTGAAACCTCAATGCTTAGAATCCTCAATGCCTAGCTTAAAATCCTCAATATTTAGAATCCTCAATGCTTAGAATCCTCAATGCTTAGAATCCTCAATGCTTAGCATCCTCAATGCTTAGCATCCTCAATGCTTAGCATACTCAATACTTAGAATCCTCCATGCTCAGCTTAGAAACCTCAATGCTTAGAATCCTCAATGCCTAGATTAGAATCCTAAATGCTTAGAATCCTCAATGCTTAGAATCCTCAATGCTTAGAATCCTCAATGCTTAGCATCCTCAATGCTTAGCTTAGTACACTCAATGCTTAGAATCCTCAATGCTTAACATCCTCAATGTTTAGAATCCTCAATGCATAGCTTAGAATCCTCAATGCTTAGAATCCTCAATGCTTAGAATCCTCCATGCTTAGAATCCTCAATGCTTAGAATCCTCAATGCTTAGCATCCTCCATGCATTGCTTAGAATCCTCAATAGTTAGAATCCTCAATGCCTCGCATCCTCAATGCTTAGCTTAGAAACCTCAATGCTTAGAATCCTCAATGCATAGCATCCTCAATGCATAGCATCCTCATTGCTTAGCATCCTCAATGCTTAGCATCCTCAATGCTTAGCATCCTCAATGCTTAGCATCCTCCATGCTTAGAAACCTGAATGCTTTGCTTAGAAACCTCAATGCTTAGAATCCTCAATGCCTAGCTTAGAATCCTCAATACTTAGAATCCACAATGCTTAGAATCCTCAATGCTTAGCATCCTCAATACTTAGCATCCTCAATGCTTAGCATCCTCAATGCTTAGCATCCTCAATACTTAGAATCCTCCATGCTCAGCTTGGAAAACTCAATGCTCAGAATCCTCAAGGCTGAGAATCCTCAATGCTTAGAATCCTCAATGCCTAGATTAGAATCCTAAATGCTTAGAATCCTCAATGCTTAGAATCCTCAATGCTTAGCATCCTCAATGCTTAGAATCCTCCATGCTTAGCTTAGAAACCTCAATGCTTAGAATCCTCAATGCTTAGAATCCTCAATGCCTAGCTTAGAATTCTCAATGCTTAGAATCCTCAATGCTTAGAATCCTCAATGCTTAGAATCCTCAATGCTTAGAATCCTCAATGCATAGCTTAGAATCCTCAATGCTTAGAATCTGCAATGCTTAGCATCCTCAATCCTTAGTATGCTCTATGCTTAGCTTAGAAACCTCAATGCTTAGAATACTCAATGCTTAGCATCCTCAATGCTTAGCATCCTCATTGCTTAGCATCCTCATTGCTTAGCTTAGAATCCTCAAAGCTCAGAATCCTCACTGCTTAGGAACCTCAATGCTTAGCATCCTCCATGCATTGCTTAGAAACCTCAATGCGCAGAATCCTCATTGCTTAGAAATTTTATTGCTCTGAAACCTCAATGCTTAGCAACCCTAATGCTTACAAACCTCATTGCAGAGAGGCCTTAATGTTTAGAAACAACAAAGATTAGAAAACTCAATGCTTGGCTTAGAATCCTCAATGCTTAGCATCCTCAATGCTTAGCATCCTCAATGCTTAGCATCTTCAATGCCTAGAATCCTCAATGCTTAGCATCCTCAATGCTTAGCATCCTCAATGCTTTGCATCCTCAATGCTTAGCATCCTCAATGCTTAGAATCCTCAATGCTTAGAATCCTCAATGCTTAGAATCCTCAATGCCTAGATTAGAATTTTCAATGCTTAGAATCCTCAATGCTTAGAATCCTCAATGCTTAGAATCCTCAATGCTTAGCATCCTCAATCCCTAGTATGCTCTATGCTTAGCTTAGAATCCTCAATGCTTAGAATCCTCAATGCTTACAAACCTCAATGCTGAGAAATTTTATTGTTTGAAACCTCATTGCATAGCATCCCAAATGCTTACAAACCTCTATGCATAGAGGCCTTAATGCTTAGAAACCTCAAAGATTAGAAAACTCAATGCTTGGCTTAGAATCCTCTATGCTTAGAATCCTCAATGCTTAGAATCCTCCATGCATAGCTTAGAATCCTCTATGCTTAGAATCCTCAATGCTTAGAATCCTCAATGCTTAGCATCCTCATTGCTTAGCATCCTCAATGCTTAGCATCCTCAATGCTTAGCATCCTCAATGCTTAGAAACCTGAATGCTTTGCTTAGAAACCTGAATGCTTAGAATCCTCAATGCCTGGCTTAGAATCCTCAATACTTAGAATCCTCAATGCTTAGCATCCTCAATGCTTAGCATCCTCAATGCTTAGAATCCTCAATGCTTAGCTTCCTCAATGCTTAGCATCCTCAATACTTAGAATCCTCCATGCTCAGCTTAGAAACCTCAATGCTTAGAATCCTCAAGGCTTAGAATCCTCAATGCTTAGAATCCTCAATGCCTAGATTAGAATCCTAAATGCTTAGAATCCTCAATGCCTAGATTAGAATCCTCAATGCTTAGAATCCTCAATGCTTAGAATCCTCAATGCTTAGCATACTCAATGCTTAGCTTAGAAAACTCAATGCTTAGAATCCTCAATGCTTAACATCCTCAATGTTTAGAATCCTCAATGCATAGCTTAGAATCCTCAATGCTTAGAATCCTCAATGCTTACAAACCTCAATGCTGAGAAATTTTATTGTTTGAAACCTCATTGCTTAGCATCCCAAATGCTTACAAACCTCTATGCATAGAGGCCTTAATGCTTAGAAACCTCAAAGATTAGAAAACTCAATGCTTGGCTTAGAATCCTCAATGCTTAGAATCCTCAATGCTTAGAATCTTCCACGCATAGCTTAGAATCCTCAATGCTTAGAATCCTCAATGCTTAGCATCCTCCATGCATTGCTTAGAATCCTCAATATTTAGAATCCTCAATGCTTAGAATCCTCAATGCTTAGCATCCTCCATGCATTGCTTAGAATCCTCAATAGTTAGAATCCTCAATGCCTCGCATCCTCAATGCTTAGCTTAGAAACCTCAATGCTTAGAATCCTCAATGCATAGCATCCTCAATGCATAGCATCCTCATTGCTTAGCATCCTCAATGCTTAGCATCCTCAATGCTTATCATCCTCAATGCTTAGCATCCTCCATGCTTAGAAACCTGAATGCTTTGCTTAGAAACCTCAATGCTTAGAATCCTCAATACTTAGAATCCACAATGCTTAGAATCCTCAATGCTTAGCATCCTCAATACTTAGCATCCTCAATGCTTAGCATCCTCAATGCTTAGCATCCTCAATACTTAGAATCCTCCATGCTCAGCTTGGAAAACTCAATGCTCAGAATCCTCAAGGCTGAGAATCCTCAATGCTTAGAATCCTCAATGCCTAGATTAGAATCCTAAATGCTTAGAATCCTCAATGCTTAGAATCCTCAATGCTTAGCTTCCTCAATGCTTAGCATCCTCAATACTTAGAATCCTCCATGCTCAGCTTAGAAACCTCAATGCTTAGAATCCTCAAGGCTTAGAATCCTCAATGCTTAGAATCCTCAATGCCTAGATTAGAATCCTAAATGCTTAGAATCCTCAATGCCTAGATTAGAATCCTCAATGCTTAGAATCCTCAATGCTTAGAATCCTCAATGCTTAGCATACTCAATGCTTAGCTTAGAAAACTCAATGCTTAGAATCCTCAATGCTTAACATCCTCAATGTTTAGAATCCTCAATGCATAGCTTAGAATCCTCAATGCTTAGAATCCTCAATGCTTACAAACCTCAATGCTGAGAAATTTTATTGTTTGAAACCTCATTGCTTAGCATCCCAAATGCTTACAAACCTCTATGCATAGAGGCCTTAATGCTTAGAAACCTCAAAGATTAGAAAACTCAATGCTTGGCTTAGAATCCTCAATGCTTAGAATCCTCAATGCTTAGAATCTTCCACGCATAGCTTAGAATCCTCAATGCTTAGAATCCTCAATGCTTAGCATCCTCCATGCATTGCTTAGAATCCTCAATATTTAGAATCCTCAATGCCTCGCATCCTCAATGCTTAGCTTAGAAACCTCAATGCTTAGAATCCTCAATGCTTAGCATCCTCAATGCTTAGCATCCTCATTGCTTAGCATCCTCAATGCTTAGCATCCTCAATGCTTAGCATCCTCAATGCTTAGAAACCTAAATGCTTTGTTTAGAAACCTCAATGCTTAGAATCCTCAATGCCTAGCTTAGAATCCTCAATACTTAGAATCCTCAATGCTTAGAATCCTCAATGCTTAGAATCCTCAATGCCTAGCATCCTCAATACTTAGAATCCTCCATGCTCAGCTTAGAAACCTCAATGCTTAGAATCCTCAAGGCTTAGAATCCTCAATGCTTAGAATCCTCAATGCCTAGATTAGAATCCTAAATGCTTAGAATCCTCAATGCTTAGAATCCTCAATGCTTAGAATCCTCAATGCTTAACATCCTCAAAGCTTAGCATCCTCAATGCTTAGCTTAGAAAACTCAATGCTTAGAATCCTCAATGCTTAACATCCTCAATGTTTAGAATCCTCAATGCATAGCTTAGAATCCTCAATGCTTAGAATCCTCAATGCTTAGCATCCTAAATCCTTAGTATGCTCTATGCTTAGCTTAGAATCCTCAATGCTTAGAATCCTCAATGCTTACAGACCTCAATGCTGAGAAATTTTATTGTTTGAAACCTCATTGCTTAGCATCCCA
>NW_028189134.1:0-32459 GCF_054131305.1 Coturnix japonica | reverse complement strand
AACCGGGACCCCCCCCCCACCCCCTCGAGACCCCCCCCCACATAGTCACTACCCCCCCCCACCCCCCCAGGACCCCCCCCCACATTGTCATTACCCTCCCACCTCCCCCCCGGGACCCCCCCCACATTGTCACTAACCCCCCCCCCCAACCGGGACCCCCCCCCACATTATCACTACCCCCCCCCCAACCAACCGGGACCACCCCCCCACATTATCATTACCCCCCCCCCCTCCAACTGGGACCCCCCTCAACACCCACACACCCCCCGGGACCCCCCCAACACCCACAGCCCCTCGGGACCCCCCCACATTATCACTAACCCCCCCCCCACCGGGACCCCCACCCCCACCCCCTCGGGACCCCCCCCACATTATCACTACCCCGCCCCCAACCGGGACCCCCCCCCCACATTATCACTACCCCCCCCCCCAGCCGGGACCCCCCCCCCCACATTATCATTACCCCCCCCCATTTCTCTCTCCCCCCCCATTCCTATCCCCCCCATTGCCATCCCCCCCCCATTTCTCTCCCCCCCCATTACCATCCTCCCCCCATCCCTATCTCCCCCATTGCCGTCCCCCCCCCCATTTCTCACCCCCCCATTTCTCTCCCCCCCCATTTCTCTCCCCCACCATTGCCCCCCCCCATTACCATCCCCCCCATCCCTATCCCCCCATTGCCCCCCCCCCATTTCTCTCTCCCCCCCCTTTCCTATCCCCCCCATTGCCATCCCCCCCCCATTTCTCTGTCCCCCCCCATTGCTGCCCCCCCCATCACTATCCCCCCCCCCATTGCCATATCTCCCCCATTTCTCTCCCCCCCCATTCCTATCTCCCCCATTGCCATCCCCCCCCCTCCATTTCCCCCCCCATTACCATCCCCCCCCCATCCCTATCCCCCCCATTGCCGTCCCCCCCCCATTTCTCACCCCCCCATTTCTCTCCCCCCCCTCATTTCTCTGTCCCCCCCATTGCCATCCCCCCCCCATCCCTCATCCCTATCCCCCCCATTGCCCCCCCCCATTTCTCTCCCCCCCCATTGCCATCACCCCCCCATCCCTCATCCCTATCCCCCCCATTGCCCCCCCCATTTCTCTCTCCCCCCCATTCCTATTCCCCCCATTGCCATCCCCCCCCCATTTCTCTGTCCCCCTCCATTGCCATCAACCCCCCCCATTGCTGCCCCCCCCATCACTATCCCCCCCCATTGCCATCCCCCCCCATTTATCTCTCCCCCCCATTCCTATCTCTCCCATTGCCATCCCCCCCCTCCATTTCTCCCCCCCATTGCCCCCCCCATCCCTATCCCCCCATTGCCCCCCCCACATTCCTATCTCCCCCATTGCCATCCCCCCCCCTCCATTTCTCCCCCCCATTGCCCCCCCCATCCCTATCCCCCCCATTGCCATCTGCCCCCCCCATTTCTCAGCCCCCCATTGCCGCCCCCCCCCCATTTCTCTCCCCCCCCATTGCCATCAACCCCCCCATCCCTCATCCCTATCTCCCCCATTGCCCCCCCCCCATTTCTCTCCCCCCCCATTTCTCTCCCCCCCATTCCTATCCCCCCCATTGCCATACCCCCATTGCCATCCCCCCCCCATTTCTCTGTCCCCCCCCATTACCATCCCCCCCATCCCTCATCCCTATCCCCCCCATTGCCCTCCCCCATTTCTCCCCCCCATTGCCATCCTCCCCATTTCTCTCCCCCCCCATTGCCCCCCCCCATTCCTATCTCTCCCATTACCATCCCCCCCCTCCATTTCCCCCCCCCATTACCATCCCCCCCCATTCCTATCCCCCCCATTGCCACCCCCCCCCATTTCTCTGTCCCCCCCCATTGCCATCAACCCCCCCATCCCTCATCCCTATACCCCCATTGCCATCCCCCCCCCCATTACCATCCTGCCCCATCCCTATCCCCCCTATTGCCATCCCTTCCCCCCCCATTTCTCTCCCCCCCCATTGCCCCCCCCATCCCTCATCCCTATCCCCCCCATTGCCATCTGCCCCCCATTTCTCTCCCCCCCCCCATTTCTCTCCCCCCCCATTGCCATCACCCCCCCCCCCATTTCTGTCCCCCCCCATTGCCCCCCCCCATTCCTATCCCCCCGATTTCTCTCCCCCCCCCCATTTCTCTCCCCCCCCATTACCATCCCCCCCCATTCCTCATCCCTATCCCCCCCATTGCCCCCCCCATTTCTCTCCCCCCCCATTGCCCCCCCCATTCCTATCTCTCCCATTGCCATCCCCCCCCCTCCATTCCCCCCCCCATTACCATCCCCCCCCATCCCTATCCCCCCCATTGCCATCTGCCCCCCATTTCTCTCCCCCCCCCCATTTCTCTCCCCCCCCATTGCCATCAACCCCCCCATTCCTCATCCCTATCCCCCCCATTGCCCCCCCCCTCCATTTCTCCCCCCCCATTACCAACCCCCCCATCCCTATCCCCCCCCATTGCCATCCCCCCCATCCCTATCCCCCCCATTGCCCCCCCCCCATTTCTCTCTCCCCCCCCATTCCTACCACCCATTGCTGTCCCCCCCCCATTTCTCTCCCCCCTCCATCCCTCATCCTTATCCCCCCATTACCCCCCCACATCCCTATCCCCCCCATTGCCCCCCCCCATTTCTCTCCCCCCTCCATTTCTCTCCCATCCCCCCCCCCAATTCTCCCACCCCCCCCATTGCCGCCCCCCCCCCCATTAACACATTGTCCCCCCCCCCCCCCCCCCAGGGTGACCCTGGACCCCTCGAAGCGGCCGAGCTCCAACCGCTGCGTGATGGGAAACACAGCGACCGCGGGAGCCAAAATCAGTGAGAGACTGTGGGACAATGGGGGACAATAGGGACAATAGGGGACAATGGGATAATGTGGACAATGGGGGGACAATGGGACGATGGGACAATGGGGATAATGGGAACAATAATGGGGATAATGGGGTCAATGGGACAATGGGGATAATGGGAACAGTGGGGATAATGGGGATAATGGGGTCAATGGGGATAATGGGGACAATGGGGACAATGGGGGTAATGGGGATAATGGGGATAATGGGGACAATGGGGACAATGGGGATAATGGGGATAATGGGGACAATGGGGATAATGGGGATAATGGGAACAATGGGGATAATGGGGATAATGGGATAATGGGTATAATGGGGATAATGGGGATAATGGGGACAATGGGGACAATGGGACAATGGGAAACAATGGGACAATGGGAACAATGGGACAATGGGGATAATGGGGATAATGGGGATAATGGGGATAATGGGATAATGGGGATAATGGGGATAATGGGGATAATGGGGATAATGGGATAATGGGGATAATGGGGATAATGGGGATAATGGGGACAATGGGGATAATGGGGACAATGGGGATAATGGGGATAATGGGGACAATGGGGATAATGGGGATAATGGGATAATGGGGATAATGGGGATAATGGGGATAATGGGGACAATGGGGACAATGGGACAATGGGAAACAATGGGACAATGGGGACAATGGGACAATAGGGGAACAATGGGAAACAATGGGGATAATGGGGACAATGGGAACAATGGGGACAATGGGGATAATGGGGATAATGGGAACAATGGGAACAATGGGGGACAATAGGGGACAATGGGGATAATGGGGATAATGGGGACAATGGGGATAATGGGACAATGGGGACAATGGGGGAACAATGGGGGAACAATGGGACAATGGGAAACAATGGGAACAATGGGGGACAGTGGGACAATGGGGGCAATGGGGATAATGGGACAATGGGAACAATGGGGACAATGGGGGAACAATGGGAACAATGGGGACAATGGGGATAATGGGACAATGGGACAATGGGAACAAGGGGGGAACAAAGGGACAATGAGAACAATGGGGACAATGGGGATAATGGGGACAATGGGGATAATGGGGATAATGGGAACAATGGGACAATAGGGAACAATGGGGATAATGGGGACAATGGGGACAATGGGGGAACAATTGGAACAATGGGACAATGGGGGCAATGGGACAATGGGAAACAATGGGGATAATGGGGACAATGGGGAACAATGAGGACAATGGGGACAATGGGGATAATGGGGACAATGGGGACAATGGGAACAATGGGATAATGGGGGAACAATGGGGATAATGGGGATAATGGGGATAATGGGATAATGGGGAACAATGGGATAATGGGGACAATGGGGACAATGGGGATAATGGGGACAATGGGGATAATGGGGACAATGGGGATAATGGGAAACAATGGGACAATGGGGATAATGGGGACAATGGGGACAATGGGGATAATGGGGATAATGGGACAATGGGGAACAATGGGACAATGGGATCAACGGGGGAACAATGGGACAATGGGACAATGGGGATAATGGGGATAATGGGGATAATGGGGATAATGGGATAATGGGGATAATGGGATAATGGGGATAATGGGAAACAATAGGGATAATGGGGATAATGGGGATAATGGGGATAATGGGGATAATGAGATAATGGGGATAATGGGGATAATGGGGACAATGGGATAATGGGAAACAATGGGGATAATGGGGATAATGGGGATAATGGGGACAATAGGGGAACAATGGGGGAACAATGGGAACAATGGGGGATAATGGGGATAATGGGGAACAATGGGGAACAATGGGAACAATGGGGATAATGGGGACAATGGGACAATGGGGGGACAATGGGGATCAATGGAGGACAATATGGGATAATAGGGACAATGGGACAATGGGACAATGGGGACAATGGGGAACAATGGGGACAATGGGGAACAATGGGGGAACAATGGGGTCAATGGGACAATGGGGACAATAGGGAACAATGGGTATAATGGGGATAATGGGGACAATGGGGACAATGGGGTCAAAGCTGCTGCCCCCCAGTTGTGGGGCTGGGGGGGATTTTGGGGGGGGGGGATGGGAACAGACTGACCCCCCCCCCCCTTATCAGGGTCGCAGACAAACCTGAGAGAATCGGGGGATCTGCGCTCACAAGGTGGGTCCTGCCCCATAGATGCCCCATAGCTGCCCTATAGCTGCCCCATAGCTGCCCCATAGCTGCCCTATAGACACCCCATAGCTGCCTCATTGATACCCTATAGCTGCCCCATATATGCCCTATAGACGCCCCATAGCTGTCCCATTGATACCCTATAGCTGCCCTATAGACACCCCATAGCTGCCTCATTGATACCCTATAGCTGCCCCATATATGCCCTATAGACGCCCCATAGCTGCCTCATTGATACCCTATAGCTGCCCCATATATGCCCTATAGACGCCCCATAGCAGCCCCATTGATACCCCATGGCTGCCCTATAGACACCCCATAGCTGCCCCATAGCTGCCCTATAGACGCCCCATAGCTGCCCCATTGATACCCCATGGCTGCCCTATAGACACCCCATAGCTGCCCCATAGATGCCCTATAGACGCCCTATAGCTGCCCCATTGATACTCCATAGCTGCCCCATAGACACCCCATAGCTTCCCTATAGACACCCCATAGCTGCCCCATTGATACCCCATAGCTGCCCCATAGATGCCCTATAGACGCCCTATAGCTACCCCATTGATACCCGATAGCTGCCCTATAGACACCCCATAGCTGCCCCATTGATACCCCATAGCTGCCCCATAGCTGCCCCATTGATACCCCATAGCTGCCCCATTGATTCCCTATAGCTGCCCCATTGATGCCCCATAGCTGCCCCATTGATGCCCAATAGCTGCCCCATTGATACCCCATAGCAGCCCCATTGATACACCATAGCTGCCCTATAGCTGCCCCATTGATACCCCATAGCTGCCCTATAGACACCCCATAGCTGCCCCATTGATACCCCTTAGCAGCCCCATAGGCCCTATAGCTGCCCCATAGACCACCCCAAATCCCACCCCACACCCTTCCTGGTGCCCCATAGCCCCCCATAACCACCCCAAATCCCACCCCACACCCTTTCTGGTACCCCATAGCCCCCATATCTGCCCCATAGCCCCCCTAAATCCCAGCCCACACACTTCCTGGTGCCCCATAGCCCCCATATCTGCCCCATAGCCCCCCTAAATCCCACCCCACACCCTTCCTGGTGCCCCATAGCCCCCCATAACCACCCCAAATCCCACCCCAGTCTCCTTTAGTTGCCCCATAACCCCCATATCTGCCCCATAGCCCCCCAAATCCCACCCTACACCCTTCTTGGAGCCCCATAGCCCCAATATCTGCCCCATACCCGCCCCAAATCCCACCCCACACCCTTCCTGGTGCCCCATAGACCCCCATAACCACCCCAAACCCCACCCCAGTCTCCTTTAGTTGCCCCATAGCCCCCATATCTGCCCCATAGCCCCCCCAAATCCCACCCCACACCCTTCTTGGAGCCCCATAGCCTCCATATCTGCCCCATAGGCCCCCCAAATCCCACCCCACAACCTTCCTGGTGCCCCATAGCCCCCCCATAACCACCCCAAATCCCACCCCAGTCTCCTTTAGTTGCCCCATAGCCCCCATATCTGCCCCATAATTGCCCCACATCCCCCCATAACCACCCCAAATCCCACCCCACACCCTTCCTAGTGCCCCATAGCCCCCCCAGATCCCACCCCACAACCTTCCTAATGCCCCATAACCAGCCCAAATCCCACCCCACACCCTTCCTGGTGCCCCATAGTCCCAATATCTGCCCCATAGCCCCCCAAATCCCACCCCACAACCTTCCTGGTGCCCCATAGCCCCCATATCTGCCCCATACCCACCCCAAATCCCACCCCACACCCTTCCTAGTGCCCCATAGCCCCCCACATCCCACCCTACACCCTTCTTGGAGCCCCATAGCCTCCATATCTGCCCCATAGGCCACCCAAATCCCACCCCACACCCTTCCTGGTGCCCCATAGCCCCCATATCTGCCCCATAGCCCCCCCAAATCCCACCCCACAACCTTCCTGGTGCCCCATAGCCCCCCATAACCACCCCAAATCCCACCCCAGTCTCCTTTAGTTGCCCCATAGCCCCCATATCTGCCCCATAACCCCCCCAAATCCCACCCCACAACCTTCCTGGTGCCCCATAGACCCCCATAACCACCCCAAATCCCACCCCACACCCTTCCTGGTACCCCATAGCCCCCATATCTGCCCCATAGCCCCCCCTAAATCCCACCCCAGTCTCCTTCAGTTGCCCTATAGCCCCCATATCTGCCCTATAACTGCTCCACATCCCCCCATACCCACCCCAAATCCCACCCCATACCCTTCCTAGTGCCCCATAGCCCCCCCAAATCCCACCCCACAACCTTCTTGGTGCCCCATAGCCCCCCATAACTATCCCAAATCCCACCCCACAACCTTCCTAATGCCCCATAACCACCCCAAATCCCACCCCACAACCTTCCTGGTGCCCCATAGCCCCCCATAACCACCCCAAATCCCACCCCAGTGTCCTTTAGTTGCCCCATAGCCCCCATATCTGCCCCATACCCACCCCAAATCCCACCCCACACCCTTCCTGGTGCCCCATAGCCCCCCATAACCACCCCAAATCCCACCCCAGTCTCCTTTAGTTGCCCCATAGCCCCCCATATCTGCCCCATAGCCCCCCCAAATTCCCCCCCCACACCCTTCCTGGTGCCCCATAGCCCCCATATCTGCCCCATAACCACCCCAAATCCCACCCCACACCCTTCTTGGAGCCCCATAGATCCCCATAGCCCCCCCAAATCCCACCCCACACCCTTCCTGGTGCCCCAAAGCCCCCCATAGCCACCCCAAATCCCACCCCAGTCATCTTAAGATGCCCCATAGCCCCCATATCTGCCCCATAACCACCCCAAATCCCACCCCACACCCTTCCTGGTGCCCCATAGCCTCCATATCTGCCCCATAATTGCCCCACATCCCCCCATAACCACCCCAAATCCCACCCCACAACCTTCCTGGTGCCCCATAGCCCCCATAACCACCCCAAATCCCACCCCATTCTCCTTTAGTTGCCCCATAGCCCCCATATCTGCCCCATAGCCCCCCCAAATCCCACCCCACACCCTTCTTGGAGCCCCATAGCCTCCATATCTGCCCCATAGCCCCCCCAAATCCCACCCCACACCCTTCTTGGAGCCCCATAGCCTCCATATCTGCCCCATAGCCCCCCCAAATCCCACCCCACACCCTTCCTGGTGCCCCATAGCCCCCATATCTGCCCCATACCCCCCCCACAACCACCCCAAATCCCACCCCCCACCCCATACCCCCCCAATCTCCCCTATTAACCCCCTCCCTTTTCTTCCCCCCCCCCACAGTTGCCATCTACCTGGGCATCAAACGGAAGCCCCCCCCCGGCTGCCCCGACGTCCCCGGCGTGTGACATGGGGTGGGGGGGACACGACCCCCCAACCCCCCCCCCCCCCCAGGCGCTGCTGACCGCTCTGAGCCGGGACCCCCACCCCAAAACCCTTCACCCCCCCCCCGCCCCCAACTCGGCCCCCTCATATTGGGACCCCCCCCCCCCCAAAACCTGGGGGGGCTCCGTGGGGCTGGGAGCAGCGCCTTGATGTGGGGACAGTGGGACAGAACAACCCCCCCCCAACATTAACCACTTCAACCCACCCCCCCCAACACTGTGGGGGTGTTGGGACCCCCGTCTTGGGGTTGGGACCCCCATGGGACCCCCATTCTGAAGGTGGGACCCCCATCTTGGGGTTGGGACCCCCCCCATTGGGGACATGGTGACGTTGGGACCCCCATCTTGGGGTTGGGACCCCCATGGGACCCCCATTCTGAAGGTGGGACCCCCATCTTGGGGTTGGGACCCCCCCCCCCTTGGGGATAAGGTGACACCAAGACCCCTATCAAGGAGCTGGGACCCCCATTATGGGGACATTGGGACCCCCATTATGGGGACATGGTGATGTTGGGACCCCAATCTTGGGGTTGGGACCCCCCCTCCCCTTGGGGATAAGGTGACACCAAGACCCCTATCAAGGAGCTGGGACCCCCATTATGGGGACATTGGGACCCCCACCATAGGGACATGGTGATGTTGGGACCCCCATCTTGGGGTTGGGACCCCCATGGGACCCCCATTCTGAAGGTGGGACCCCCATCATGGAGTTGGGACCCCCATGGGACCCCCATTCTGAAGGTGGGACCCCCATCTTGGGGTTGGGACCCCCATGGGACCCCCATTCTGAAGGTGGGACCCCCATCTTGGGGTTGGGACCCCCATGGGACCCCCATTCTGAAGGTGGGACCCCCATCTTGGGGTTGGGACCCCCCCCATTGGGGACATGGTGACATTGGGACCCCCATCTTGGGGTTGGGACCCCCATGGGACCCCTATTCTGAAGGTGGGACCCCCATCTTGGGGTTGGGACCCCCCCCTCCCCTTGGGGATAAGGTGACACCAAGACCCCTATCAAGGAGCTGGGACCCCCATTATGGGGACATTGGGACCCCCATTATGGGGACATGGTGATGTTGGGACCCCAATCTTGGGGTTGGGACCCCCATCTTGGGGACATGGTGACTTTGGGACCCCCATCCTGGAGGTGGGACCCCCATTATGGCGACATTGGGACCCCCATTCTGGGGACATGGTAACATTGGGACCCCAATCTTGGGGTTGGGACCCCCCCCCCCTTGGGGACAAGGTGACACCAAGACCCCCATCATGGAGCTGGGACCCCCCATTCTGATGGTGGGACCCCATCCTGGACCTGAGACCCCCATCATGGGGATATGGTGATGTTGGGACCCCCATCTTGGGGTTGGGACCCCCATCATGGGGACATGGTGACGTTGGGACCCCCATCCTGAGGACGCCATGGGACCGGGACCCCCATCATGGGGACAAGGTGACACCAAGACCCCCATTGTGGACCTGGGACCCCCATTATGGGGACATGGTGACGTTGGGACCCCCATCCTGGGGTTGAGACCCCCCCCCGCCATTGGGGACATGGTGACGTTGGGACCCCCATCCTGAGGACGCCATGGGAGCGGGACCCCCATCATGGGGACAAGGTGACCCCCAAGACCCCCATCCTGGACCTGGGACCCCCATCATGGGGACATGGTGACGTTGGGACCCCTCCCCTTGGGGACAAGGTGACCCCAAGACCCCCATCCTTGAGTTGAGACCCCCATTCTGAAGGTGGGACCCCCATCATGGAGTTGGGACCCCCCCCATTGGGGACATGGTGACTTTGGGACCCCCATAATGGAGCTGGGACCCCCATTCTGAAGGTGGGACCCCCATCATGGAGTTGGGACCCCCCCTTGGGGACAAGGTGACTTTGGAACCCCCATCCTGGAGTTGAGACCCCCCCCCATTGGGGATATGGTGATGTTGGGACCCCCATCATGGGGACATGGTGACGTTGGGACCCCCATCCTGAGGACGCCATGGGACCGGGACCCCCATCATGGGGACAAGGTGACCCCCAAGACCCCCATCCTGGAGCCAAGACCCCCATCATGGGGACATGGTGATGTTGGGACCCCTCCCCTTGGGGACAAGGTGACCCCAAGACCCCCATCATGGAGCTGGGACCCCCATTCTGAAGGTGGGACCCCCATCATGGAGTTGGGATCTCCCCCATTGGGGACACAGTGACGTTGGGACCCCCATCATGGACCTGGGACCCCCATTATGGGGACATGGTGACGTTGGGACCCCAATCTTGGGGTTGGGACCCTCCCCCTTGGGGACAAGGTGACTTTGGGACCCCCATCCTGAAGTTGAGACCCCCCCCCATTGGGGACATGGTGACTTTGGGACCCCCATCATGGACCTGAGACCCTCATTATGGGGACATGGTGATGTTGGGACCCCCATCCTGAGGACACCATGGGACCGGGACCCCCATTATGGGGACAAGGTGACCCCCAAGACCCCCATCCTGGACCTGGGACCCCCATCATGGGGACATGGTGATGTTGGGACCCCTCCTTTTGGGGACAAGGTGACCCCAAGACCCCCATCATGGAGCTGGGACCCCCATTCTGAAGGTGGGACCCCCATCATGGAGTTGGGACTCCCATTATGGGGACATGGTGATGTTGGGACCCCCATCCTGGACCTGAGACCCCCCATTCTGAAGGTGGGACCCCCATCCTGGACCTGAGACCCCCATCATGGGGATATGGTGATGTTGGGACCCCCATCTTGGGGTTGGGACCCCCATTATGGGGACATGGTGACGTTGGGACCCCAATCCTGGGGTTGGGACCCCCATTATGGGGACATGGTGATGTTGGGACCTCAATCTTGGGGTTGGGACCCCCATTATGGGGACAAGGTGACTTTGGGACCCCCATCCTGGAGTTGAGACCCCCCCCCATTGGGGATATGGTGACGTTGGGACCCCCATCCTGGACCTGGGACCCCCATCATGGGGACATGGTGATGTTGGGACCCCTCCCCTTGGGGACAAGGTGACCCCAAGACCCCCATCATGGACCTGAGACCCCCCCATTCTGAAGGTGGGACCCCCATCCTGGAGCTGGGACCCCCATCATGGGGATATGGTGATGTTGGGACCCCCATCTTGGGGTTGGGACCCCCATTATGGGGACATGGTGACGTTGGGACCCCAATCTTGGGGTTGGGACCCCCCACTTGGGGATAAGGTGACACCAAGACCCCCATCATGGACCTGAGACCCCCATCATGGGGACATGGTGACATTGGGACCCCCATCCTTGAGTTGAGACCCCCATTCTGAAGGTGGGACCCCCATCATGGAGTTGGGATCCCCCCCATTGGGGACATGGTGACACCAAGACCCCCATCATGGACCTGGGACCCCCATTATGGGGACATGGTGACATTGGGACCCCCATCCTGGACCTGAGACCCCCCATTCTGAAGGTGGGACCCCCATCCTGGAGCTGGGACCCCCATCATGGGGATATGGTGACGTTGGGACCCCCATCATGGGGATATGGTGACGTTGGGACCCCCATCATGGACCTGGGACCCCCATCATGGGGACACGGTGACGTTGGGACCCCCATCCTGAGGACACCATGGGACCGGGACCCCC
This sequence comes from Coturnix japonica, assembly GCF_054131305.1. NCBI lineage: Eukaryota > Metazoa > Chordata > Aves > Galliformes > Phasianidae > Coturnix > Coturnix japonica. The sequence goes on along the minus strand of NW_028189134.1, from coordinate 20,384 downwards.
ATCATGGGGACAAGGTGACCCCCAAGACCCCCATCCTGGACCTGGGACCCCCATCATGGGGACATGGTGATGTTGGGACCCCCATCATGGGGACAAAGTGACCCCCAAGACCCCCATCCTGGAGCCAAGACCCCCCAACTTGGGGCCACCGTGGAGTAAAGACCCCAACCCTGGGGATGTGGTGACACCGAGACCCCCATCCTGGGCTCACCACGGGACCGGGACCCCCACCCTGGGCTCAGGGTGACACCGAGGACCCCATCATGGAGTCGGGACCCCCGTCATGGGGACAACGTGGGACTGGGACCCACATCCTGGACTTGGGACCCCCCATTTGGGGACATGGTGACACTGAGACCCCTTAGTGTGGAGCTGAGACCCCCACCTTGGGGACACCGTGGGACTGGGACCCCCATCGTGGACTTAGGACCCCCCATTTAGGGACATGGTGACACTGAGACCCCCACCCTCATTGGGGGACCCCCATCTTGGGGTTGTGGTGACATTGAGACCCCCACCTTGGGGACACCGTGGGACTGGGACCCCCATCGTGGACTTGGGACCCCCCATTTGGGGACATGGTGACACTGAGACCCCCTACACTGGGGACACTGCAGGACCCGGGACCCCCCTCCACGGGGTCAGGGTGACACCGAGACCCCCATAATGGAATGGGGACCCCCATCTTGGGGACACCATAGGACCAGGACCCCCACCTTGGGGGCATGATGGCTTTGGGACCCCCATCTTGGGGACACCAAGGGACTGGGACCCCCACATTGGGGTCAGGGTGACGCTGAGACCCCCATAATGGAATAGGGACCCCCACCATGGGGTCGTGGTCATGTTGGGACCCCCATCGTGGGGACACCATAGGGCTGGGACCCCCACTGTAGGGTAAGGGTGGCACTGAGACCCCCATAATGGAATGGGGACCCCCACTTTGGGGTCAGGGTGACACCGAGCCCCCCATAATGGAATGGGGACCCCCACTTTGGGGTCAGGGTGGCACTGAGACCCCCATAATGGAATGGGGACCCCCACTTTGGGGTCAGGGTGACACTGAGACCCCCATAATGGAATGGGGACCCCCCCCCATGGGGTCAGGGTGACACCGGGACCCCCATAATGGAATGGGGACCCCCACCATGGGGTCGTGGTGATGTTGGGACCCCCACCCTGGGGACACCATAGGACTGAGACCCCCACTTTGGGGTCAGGGTGACACTGAGACCCCCATAATGGAATGGGGACCCCCACTTTGGGGTCAGGGTGACGCTGAGACCCCCATAATGGAATAGGGACCCCCACTTTGGGGTCAGGGTGATGTTGGGACCCCCATCTTGGGACCCCATGGGACTGAGACCCCCACTGTGGGGTCAGGGTGACACTGAGACCCCCATAATGGAATGGGGACCCCCACTTTGGGGTCAGGGTGACACTGAGCCCCCCATAATGGAATGGGGACCCCCACCATGGGGTCAGGGTGACACTGAGCCCCCCATAATGGAATGGGGACCCCCCCCATGGGGTCAGGGTGACACTGTGCCCCCCATAATGGAATGGGGACCCCCACTTTGGGGTCAGGGTGACACTGAGCCCCCCATAATGGAATGGGGACCCCCACTTTGGGGTCAGGGTGACACTGAGACCCCCATAATGGAATGGGGACCCCCACTTTGGGGTCAGGGTGGCACTGAGACCCCCATAATGGAATAGGGACCCCCACTTTGGGGTCAGGGTGACACCAAGACCCCCATAATGGAATGGGGACCCCCACTTTGGGGTCAGGGTGACACTGAGACCCCCATAATGGAATGGGGACCCCCACTTTGGGGTCAGGGTGACACCAAGACCCCCATAATGGAATGGGGACCCCCACTTTGGGGTCAGGGTGACACTGAGCCCCCCACCCTGCAGCCCCCCCACCCCAAAGGGGTCGTCAGCACTTTAATGGGGTTGGGGGGGGTCACAACTGTATGGGGTCGCCCCTTCCCCCCCCGCTGTCCCCACGCCGCCATATTGTCCCCGTGTCTTTCTGTCCCCCCCCCCCCCCCCATAATGTAAATACGACCCCCGACCCCCCCCCCCCCCATTTTTAAGTTATTCCGACCCAATTCTGTGACCCACAATAAACGTAGGAGAAACCTACAATGGAGATAATGGGGGTTAATGGGGATAATGGGGGTAATAGGGGATAATGGGGATAATAGGGGATAATGGGATAATGGGGATAATGGGGGATAATGGGGATAATGGGGATAATGGGGGTAATGGGGATAATGGGGTCAATGGGGATATTGGGGATAATGGGGATAATGGGGGACAATGGGGATAATGGGGACAATGGGGACAATAGGGGATAATGGGGACAATGGGGACAATGGGGATAATGGGGACAATGGGGACAATGGGGATAATGGGGATAATGGGATAATGGGGATAATGGGGATAATGGGATAATGGGGATAATGGGGACAATGGGACAATGGGGATAATGGGGATAATGGGGTCAATGGGGATAATAGGGACAATGGGCCAATAGGGGGCAATGGGACAATGGGGACAATGGGGACAATGGGGATAATGGGACAATGGGGATAATGGGACAATGGGATAATGGGGATAATGGGGACAATGGGGATAATGGGGATAATGGGGATAATGGGACAATGGGGATAATGGGGATAATGGGGGGCAATATGGGACCCCACAGAGCCCCACTGAGCCCCATAGAGAACCTAAGAGAACATTGGGACCCATAGAGACCCCATAGAGACCCATAGACACCATTGAGACCCATAGACACCATAGAGACCCATAGAGACCTCATAGAGACCCAAGGAGAACAATGGGACCCTTAGAGACCCCACAGAGCCTCTTAAAGCCACATAGAGACCCATAGAGACCCCATAGAACCCCATAGAGAACCACAGAGACCCACAGAAACCCCATAGAGATGATGGGACCCCACAGACTCCATAGAGACCCCATAGACTCCACAGACCCCATAGAGCCCCATAGAGCCCCATAGAGACCCCATAGAGACCCATAGAGACCCATAGAGCCCCATAGAGACCCCGTAGAGACCAAATAGACCCCATAGAGACCCCATAGAGACCCATAGAGACCCCATAGAGACCCCATAGAACCCCATAGAGAACCACAGAGACCCAAAGAAACCCCATAGAGATGATGGGACCCCACAGACCCCGTAGAGACCCCATAGACTCCACAGACCCCATAGAGCCCCATAGAGACCCCATAGAGACCCATAGCGACCCCATAGAGCCCCATAGAGACCCCATAGTAGCCATAGACCCCATAGAGACCCCATAGAGACCCATAGAAACCCCACATAGACCCACAGAGATGCCGTTTATTGCAGCCATACAGCATGTATTGGGTTCCCCACCCCCTTTAATCAATGGGGCAGGTGGTTCCCCATAGAGACCCCATAGAGACCCATAGAGACCCCATAGAGACCCATAGAGACCCATAGAGACCCCATAGAGACCCATAGAGACCCCATAGAGCCCCATAGAGACCCATAGAGACCCATAGAGACCCAAGGAGAACACTGGGGCCCATAGAGACCCCATAAACCCCACAGACCCCATAGAGCCCTATAGAGACCCCACTGAGCCCCACAGGGACCCCATAGAGACCCATAGACCCCATAGAGACCCCATAGTGGCCATAGACCCCACAGAGCCCCATAGAGACCCCATAGAGTCCCACAGAGACCCATAGACCCCATAGAGACCCATAGAGACCCCATAGAGACCCATTGAGACCCCATAGAGACCCCATAGAGACCCATAGAGACCCATAGAGACACAGAGAGACCCATAGAGCCCCATAGAGACCCCATTGAGCCCCACAGGGACCCCATAGAGACCCATAGACCCCATAGAGACCCCATAGAGACCCATAGAGACCCCATAGAGCCCCATAGAGATCCATAGAGACCCATAGAGCCCCATAGAGACCCATGTAGACCCCATAGAGCCCCATAGAGACCCCATTGAGCCCCACAGGGACCCCATAGAGACCCATAGAGACCCATAGAGACCCACAGAGACCCCATAGGGACCCATAGAGACCCATAGAGACCCATAGAGTCCCATAGAGACCCACAGAGACCCATAGAGACCCATAGAGACCCAAGGAGAACACTGGGGCCCATAGAGACCCCATAAACCCCACAGACCCTATAGAGCCCCATAGAGACCCCACTGAACCCACAGGGACCCCATAGAGACCCATAGACCCCATAGAGACCCCATAGCAGCCATAGACCCCACAGAGACCCACATAGACCCACAGAGACTCTGTTTATTGCAGCCATACAGCATGTATTGGGATCCCCATCCCCTTTAATCAATGGGGCAGGTGGTTCCCCATAGAGACCCATAGAGACCCCATAGGGCCCCATAGAGACCCATAGAGACCCCATAGAGACCCATAGAGACCCCATTGAGCCCCACAGGGACCCCATAGAGACCCATAGACCCCACAGAGACCCACATAGACCCACAGAGACTCTGTTTATTGCAGCCATACAGCATGTATTGGGATCCCCACCCCCTTCATCAATGGGGCAGGTGGTTCCCCATAGAGACCCCATAGAGACCCATAGAGACCCCATAGAAACCCATAGAGACCCCATAGAGACCCCATAGAGACCAATAGAGACCCGTAGAGCCACATAGAGACCCCATAGAGCCCCATAGAGACCCCATAGAGACCCATAGAGACCCCATAGAGACCCCATAGAGACCCATAGAGACCCCATAGAGACCCATAGAGACCCATAGAGACCTCATAGAAACCCATAGGGCAGAATGGGGCCATAGACACCCCATAGAGTCCCATAGAGACCCATAGAGACCCCATAGAGACCCATAGAGACCCCATAGAGCCCCATAGAGACCCCATAGAGGCCACAGACCCAATAGAGACCCCATAGACCCCACAAAGCCCCATAGAAACCCCACATAGACCCACAGAGACTCTGTTTATTGCAGCCATACAGCATGTATTGGGATCCCCACCCCCTTTAATCAATGGGGCAGGTGGTTCCGATCCGGTTCCGGTTACTTCTGGGCCGGGATCATGTCGTCTATGGGCTGGTTCTGCTCCAGTTTCTTCTCCATCTCCACCATCAGTTTGACCCCATAGAGACCCCATAGAGACCCATAGAGACCCCATAGAGACCCATAGAGACCCATAGAGCCCCATAGAGACCCCATAGAGACCCCATAGAGACCCATAGAAACCCCATAGAGACCCCATAGAGCAGAATGGGTACATAGAGACCCATAGAGACCCATAGAGACCCCATAGAGACCCCATAGAGTCCCATAGAGACCCATAGATACCCCATAGAGACCCACTGAGACCCCATAGAGCCCCATAGAGACCCCATTGAGACCCCATAGAGACCCATAGGGACCCCATAGAGACCCATAGACCCAATAGAGACCCCATAGAGACCCATAGACCCCACAGAGCCCCATAGAAACCCCACAGAGACCCACATAGACCCACAGAGACTCTGTTTATTGCAGCCATACAGCATGTATTGGGATCCCCACCCCCTTCATCAATGGGGCAGGTGGTTCCCCATAGAGACCCCATAGAGCCCCATAGAGACCCATAGAGACCCATAGAGACCCCATAGAGATCCATAGAGACCCATAGAGACCCATAGAGACCCCATAGAGCCCCATGGAGACCCCATAGAGCCCCATAGAGACCCCATAGAGCCCCATAGAATCAAGGTGGTTCCGATCCGGTTCTGGTGGGTGGTTCCGGTTACTTCTGGGCCGGGATCATGTCGTCTATGGGCTGGTTCTGCTCCAGTTTCTTCTCCATCTCCACCCCATAGAGCCCCATAGAGACCCCATAGAGACCCATAGAGACCCATAGAGACCCATAGAGACCCATAGAGACACAGAGAGACCCATAGAGACCCCATAGAGACCCATAGAGACCCCATAGAGACCCCAGAGAGACCCATAGAGACCCCATAGAGACCCCATAGAGACCCATAGAGACCCATAGAGACCCATAGAGACACAGAGAGACCCATAGAGACCCCATAGAGTCCCATAGAGACCCATAGAGACCCCATAGAGACCCATAGAGACCCCATAGAGTCCCATAGAGACCCCATAGAGACCCATAGAGACCTCATAGAAACCCATAGGGCAGAATGGGGCCATAGACACCCCATAGAGTCCCATAGAGACCCGTAGAGACCACATAGAGACCCATAGAGACCCCATAGAGACCCATAGAGACTCATAGAGACCCATAGAGACCCCATTGAGCCCCACAGGGACCCCATAGAGACCCATAGACCCCATAGAGACCCCATAGAGACCCATAGACCCCATAGAGACCCCATAGACTCCATAGACCCCACATAGACCCACAGAGATGCCGTTTATTGCAGCCATACAGCATGTATTGGGATCCCCACCCCCTTTAATCAATGGGGCAGGTGGTTCCCCATAGAGACCCCATAGAGACCCATAGAGACCCCATAGAGACCCCATAGAGACCCATAGAGACCCCATAGAGACCCCATAGAGACCCCATAGAGACCCATAGAGACCCCATAGAGACCCATGTAGACCCCATAGAGCCCCATAGACCCCATAGAGACCCATAGAGACCCCATAGAGACCCCATAGAGACCAATAGAGACTCGTAGAGCCACATAGAGACCCCATAGAGACCAAATAGACCCCATAGATACCCCATAGAGACCCATAGAGACCCCATAGAGCCCCATAGACCCCATAGAGACCCATAGAGACCCCTAGAGACCCATAGAGACCCCATAGAGACCCATAGAGACCCCATAGAGACCCATAGAGACCCCATAGAGCCCCATAAAGACCCCATTGAGCCCCACAGGGACCCCATAGAGACCCATAGACCCCATAGAGACCCCATAGAAACCCATAGAGACCCCATAGAGACCCCATAGAGACCCATAGAGACCCCATAGAGTCCCATAGAGACCCATAGAGACCCATAGAGACCCCATAGAGACCCACAGAGACCCCACAGTGGCCATAGACCCCATAGAGACCCCATAGACCCCATAGAAACCCCACAGAGACCCACAGAGATGCCGTTTATTGCTGCCATACAGCATGTATTGGGATCCCCACCCCCTTTAATCAATGGGGCAGGTGGTTCCGATCCGGTTCTGGTTACTTCTGGGCCGGGATCATGTCGTCTATGGGCTGGTTCTGCTCCAGTTTCTTCTCCATCTCCACCCCATAGAGACCCATAGGGACCCCATAGAGACCCCATAGAGCCCCATAGAATCAAGGTGGTTCCGATCCGGTTCTGGTGGGTGGTTCCGGTTACTTCTGGGCCGGGATCATGTCGTCTATGGGCTGGTTCTGCTCCAGTTTCTTCTCCATCTCCACCATGAGTTTGACCCCATAGAGACCCATAGAGACCCCATAGACACCCCATAGAGACCCCATAGAGACCCATAGAGACCCCATAGAGACCCATAGAGACCCCATAGTGCAGAATGGGACCATAGAGACCCCATAGAGTCCCATAGAGACCCATAGAGACCCCATAGAGCCCCATAGAGACCCCATAGAGACCCATAGAGCAGACTGAGACCCATAGGGACCCCATAGAGACCCAGAGAGCAGAATGGGACTCGTAGAGACCCCATAGAATACAATGGGACCCATAGAGACTCCATAGAGTCCCATAGAGCCCGATAGAGACCCCATTGAGCCCCACAGGGACCCCATAGAGACCCATAGACCCCATAGAGACCCCATAGAGACCCCATAGAGACCCATAGAGACCCATAGAGACCCATAGAGACCCATAGAGACCCTATAGAGACCCCATAGAGACCCATAGAGACCCCATAGAGTCCCATAGAGACCCATAGAGACCCCATAGAGACCCCATAGAGACCCCATTGAGCAGAATGGGACCATAGAGAACCCATAGAGTCCCATAGAGACCCACAGAGACCCCGTAGAGACCCATAGACCCCATAGAGCCCCATAGAGACCCCATAGAGACCCATAGAGACCCCATAGTGCAGAATGGGACCATAGAGACTCCATAGAGTCCCATAGAGACCCACAGGGACTCCATAGAGACCCATAGACCCCATAGAGACCCCATAGTAGCCACAGACCCCATAGGGACTCCATAGACTTCACAGACCCCATAGAGCCCATAGAGACCCCATTGAGCCCCACAGGGACTCCATAGAGACCCATAGACCCCATAGAGACCCCATAGTAGCCATAGACCCCATAGAGACCCCATAGACCCCATAGAAACCCCACATAGACCCACAGAGACTCTGTTTATTGCAGCCATACAGCATGTATTGGGATCCCCACCCCCTTCATCAATGGGGCAGGTGGTTCCCCATAGAGACCCCATAGAGCCCCATAGAGACCCCATAGAGACCCCATAGAGACCCCATAGAGCCCCATAGAATCAAGGTGGTTCCGATCCGGTTCTGGTGGGTGGTTCCGGTTACTTCTGGGCCGGGATCATGTCGTCTATGGGCTGGTTCTGCTCCAGGTTCTTCTCCATCTCCACCATCAGTTTGACCCCATAGAGCCCCATAGAGCCCCATAGAGACCCCATAGAGACCCATAGAGACCCCATTGAGCAGAATGGGACCATAGAGACCCCATAGAGACCCATAGAGACCCCATTGAGCCCCACAGGGACTCCATAGAGACCCATAGACCCCATAGAGACCCCATAGAGACCCCATAGAGACCCCATAGAGCAGAATGGGTACATAGAGACACCATAGAGTCCCATAGAGACCCCATAGAACCCCATAGAGAACCACAGAGACCCAAAGAAACCCCATAGAGATGATGGGACCCCACAGACCCCGTAGAGACCCCATAGACTCCACAGACCCCATAGAGCCACATAGAGCCCCATAGAGACCCCATAGAGCCACATAGAGACCCCATAGTGGCCACAGACCCCATTGAGCCCCATAGAAACCCCACATAGACCCACAGAGACTCTGTTTATTGCAGCCATACAGCATGTATTGGGATCCCCACCCCCTTCATCAATGGGGCAGGTGGTTCCCCATAGAGACCCCATAGAGACCCATAGAGCCCCATAGAGACCCATAGAGACCCCATAGAGACCCATAGAGACCCATAGAGACCCCATAGAGACCCATAGAGACCCATAGAGACCCATAGAGACCCCATAGAGACCCATAGAGACCCCATAGAGACCCATAGAGACCCCATAGTGCAGAATGGGACCATAGAGACCCCATAGAGTCCCATAGAGACCCACAGGGACCCCATAGAGACCCATAGAGACCCCATAGAGACCCATAGAGACCCCATAGAGATCCCATAGAGCCCCATAGAGACCCCATAGTGGCCATAGACCCCATAGAGACCCATAGAGACCCCATTGAGCCCCACAGGGACCCCATAGAGACCCATAGTGGCCATAGACCCCATAGAGACCCATAGAAACCCCACATAGACCCACAGAGATGCCGTTTATTGCAGCCATACAGCATGTATTGGGATCCCCACCCCCTTTAATCAATGGGGCAGGTGGTTCCCCATAGAGACCCCATAGAGACCCATAGAGACCCCATAGAGACCCATAGAGACCCATAGAGACCCATAGAGACCCAAGGAGAACACTGGGGCCCATAGAGACCCCATAAACCCCACAGACCCCATAGAGACCCCATTGAGCCCCACAGGGACTCCATAGAGACCCATAGAGCCCCATAGAGACCCCATAGACTCCATAGAGACCCCATAGAGACCCATGTAGACCCCATAGAGCCCCATAGACCCCATAGAGACCCATAGAGACCCCATAGAGTCCCATAGAGACCAATAGAGACCCATAGAGACCCCATAGAGACCCATAGAGACACCATAGAGACCCATAGACTCCATAGACCCCATAGAGCCCACAGAGACCCATAGAGACCCCATAGAGACCCATAGAGACCCCATAGAGACCCATGTAGACCCCATAGAGCCCCATAGACCCCATAGAGACCCATAGAGACCCCATAGAGGCCACAGACCCCATAGAGACCCATAGAAACCCCACAGAGACCCACATAGACCCACAGAGACTCTGTTTATTGCAGCCATATAGCATGTATTGGGATCCCCACCCCCTTTAATCAATGGGGCAGGTGGTTCCGATCCGGTTCCGGTTACTTCTGGGCCGGGATCATGTCGTCTATGGGCTGGTTCTGCTCCAGTTTCTTCTCCATCTCCACCATGAGTTTGACCCCATAGAGACCCATAGAGACCCACAGAGACCCCGTAGAGACCCATAGACCCCATAGAGACCCCATAGACACCCCATAGAGACCCCATAGAGACCCATAGAGCAGAATGGGACCCATAGAGACCCCATAGAGTCCCATAGAGACCCACAGGGACCCCTTAGAGCCCCATAGAGACCCCATAGAGCCCCATAGAGACCCCATAGAGACCCATAGAGCAGACTGAGACCCATAGGGACCCCATAGAGACCCAGAGAGCAGAATGGGACCCGTAGAGACCCCATAGAATACAATGGGACCCATAGAGACTCCATAGAGTCCCATAGAGACCCAGGGGAAACAATGGGACCCATAGAGACCCCATAGAGTCCCATAGAGACCCACAGAGACCCCGTAGAGACACATAGACCCCATAGAGCCCCATAGAGACCCCATAGAGACCCATAGAGACCCATAGAGCAGAATGGTTCCCATAGAGACCCATAGAATACAATGAATCCCATAGAGACTCCATAGAGTCCCATAGAGACCCAGGGGAAACAATGGGACCCATAGAGACCCCATAGAGACCCATAGAGACCCACAGAGACCCCGTAGAGACACATAGACCCCATAGAGACCCCATAGAGACCCATAGAGACCCATAGAGACCCCATAGAGACCCATAGAGACCCCATTGAGCCCCACAGGGACCCCATAGAGACCCATAGACCCCATAGAGACCCCATAGAGACCCATAGAGACCCCATTGAGCCCCACAGGGACCCCATAGAGACCCATAGACCCCATAGAGACCCCATAGAGACCCATAGAGACCCCATAGAGACCCATAGAGACCCCATAGAGACCCCACAGACCCCATAGAGACCCCATAGAGACCCATAGAGACCCCATAGAGACCCCACAGACCCCATAGAGACCCCATAGACTCCATAGAAACCCCACATAGACCCACAGAGACTCTGTTTATTGCAGCCATACAGCATGTATTGGGATCCCCACCCCCTTCATCAATGGGGCAGGTGGTTCCCCATAGAGACCCCATAGAGCCCCATAGAGACCCATAGAGACCCCATAGAGCCCTATAGAGACCCCATAGAGACCCCATAGAGACCCACAGAGCAGAATGGGACCAATAGAGACCAATAGAGACCTCACAGAACCCCAAAGAGCCCCATAGAGACCCCATAGAGACCCCATAGAGACCCATAGAGACCCCATAGAGACCAATAGAGACCCCATAGAGGCCCCATAAAGCCACATAGAGTCCCATAGAGACCCATAGAGACCCCACAGACTCCACAGACCCCATAGAGCCCTATAGAGACCCCATTGAGCCCCACAGGGACCCCATAGAGACCCATAGACCTCATAGAGACCCCATAGTGGCCATAGACCCCATAGAGCCCCATAGAAACCCCACATAGACCCACAGAGACTCTGTTTATTGCAGCCATACAGCATGTATTGGGATCCCCACCCCCTTCATCAATGGGGCAGGTGGTTCCCCATAGAGACCCCATAGAGCCCCATATAGACCCCATAGAGACCCATAGAGACCCCATAGAGACCCCATAGAGACCCATGTAGACCCCATAGAGACCCCATAGACCCCATAGAGACCCATAGAGACCCATAGAGACCCCATAGAGACCCATAGAGACCCATAGAGACCCCATAGAGACCCATAGAGACCCCATAGAGACCCATGTAGACCCCATAGAGCCCCATAGACCCCATAGAGCCCCATAGAGACCCCATAGACTCCATAGACCCCACATAGACCCACAGAGATGCCGTTTATTGCAGCCATACAGCATGTATTGGGATCCCCACCCCCTTCATCAATGGGGCAGGTGGTTCCCCATAGAGACCCCATAGAGACCCATAGAGACCCATAGAGCCCCATAGAGACCCCATAGAGACCCATAGAGCCCCATAGAGACCCCATAGAGACCCATAGAGACCCCATAGAGCCCCATAGAGATCCATAGAGACCCATAGAGCCCCATAGAGACCCATGTAGACCCCATAGAGCCCCATAGAGACCCCATTGAGCCCCACAGGGACCCCATAGAGACCCATAGAGACCCATAGAGACCCACAGAGACCCCATAGGGACCCATAGAGACCCATAGAGACCCATAGAGTCCCATAGAGACCCACAGAGACCCATAGAGACCCATAGAGACCCAAGGAGAACACTGGGGCCCATAGAGACCCCATAAACCCCACAGACCCTATAGAGCCCCATAGAGACCCCACTGAGCCCCACAGGGACCCCATAGAGACCCATAGACCCCATAGAGACCCCATAGCAGCCATAGACCCCATAGAGACCCCATAGACCCACAGAGACTCTGTTTATTGCAGCCATACAGCATGTATTGGGATCCCCACCCCCTTTAATCAATGGGGCAGGTGGTTCCCCATAGAGACCCCATAGAGCCCCATAGAGACCCCATAGAGACCCCATAGAGACCCATAGAGACCCCATAGAGACCCATAGAGACCCATAGAGACCCCATAGAGACCCATAGAGACCCATAGAGACCCATAGAGACCCCATAGAGCCCCATAGAGACCCCATAGAGCCCCATAGAGACCCCATAGAGCCCCATAGAATCAAGGTGGTTCCGATCCGGTTCCGGTTACTTCTGGGCCGGGATCATGTCGTCTATGGGCTGGTTCTGCTCCAGTTTCTTCTCCATCTCCACCATGAGTTTGACCCCATAGAGATCCATAGAGCCCCATAGAGACCCATAGAGACCCATAGAGACCCCATAGAGACCCCATAGAGCCCCATAGAGACCCCATAGAGACCCCATAGAGACCCATAGAGACCCATAGAGACCCCATAGAGACCCATAGAGACCCCATAGAGACCAACAGAGACCCGTAGAGCCACATAGAGACCCCATAGAGACCAAATAGACCTCATAGATACCCCATAGAGACCCCATAGAGACCCCATAGAGACCCATAGAGACCCATAGACCCCATAGAGCCCCATAGAGACCCCATAGACTCCATAGAGACCCCATAGAGACCCATAGAGACCCCATAGAGACCCATAGAGACCCCATAGAGACCAATAGAGACCCGTAGAGCCACATAGAGACCCATAGAGGCCACAGACCCAATAGAGACCCCATAGACCCCACAAAGCCCCATAGAAACCCCACATAGACCCACAGAGACTCTGTTTATTGCAGCCATACAGCATGTATTGGGATCCCCACCCCCTTTAATCAATAGGGCAGGTGGTTCCGATCCGGTTCCGGTTACTTCTGGGCCGGGATCATGTCGTCTATGGGCTGGTTCTGCTCCAGTTTCTTCTCCATCTCCACCATGAGTTTGACCCCATAGAGACCCATAGAGACCCATAGAGACCCCATAGAGACCCATAGAGACCCCATAGAGACCCATAGAGACCCATAGAGACCCATAGAGACTCATAGAGACCCATAGAGACCCATAGAGACCCTATAGAGCCCCATAGAGACCCCATAGAGACCCCATAGAGACCCATAGAGACCCATAGAGACCCCATAGAGCCCCATAGAGACCCATAGAGACCCATAGAGACCCCATAGAGACCCATGTAGACCCCATAGAGCCCCATAGACCCCATAGAGACCCCATAGAGTCCCCATAGAGACCCCATAGAGGCCCCATAAAGACCCCATTGAGCCCCACAGGGACCCCATAGAGACCCATAGACCCCATAGAGACCCATAGAGACCCCATAGAGACCCCATAGAGTCCCATAGAGACCCATCGAGACCCATAGAGACCCCATAGAGACCCCATAGAGACCCATAGAGACCCCATAGGGCCCCATAGAGACCCATAGAGACCCCATAGAGACCCATAGAGCAGAATGGTTCCCATAGAGACCCATAGAATACAATGAATCCCATAGAGACTCCATAGAGTCCCATAGAGACCCAGGGGGAACAATGGGACCCATAGAGACCCCATAGAGCCCTATAGGGACCCCATAGAGACCCATAGAGACCCCATAGAGACCCATAGAGACCCCATAGAGACCCCATAGAGACCCCATAGAGACCCTATGGAGTCCCATAGAGAGCCATAGAGAGCCGTAGACCCCATAGAGACCCATAGAGACCCCATAGAGACCAATAGAGACCCGTAGAGCCACATAGAGACCCATAGAGACCAAATAGACCCCATAGAGACCCCATAGAGCAGAATGGGTACATAGAGACCCCATAGAGACCCATAGAGACCCCATAGAGACCCACAGAGCAGAATGGGACCAATAGAGACCAATAGAGACCCCATAGAGACCCCATAGAACCCCAAAGAGCCCCATAGAGACCCCATAAAGACCCATAGAGCCCCATAGAGACCCCATAGAGACCCCATAGAGACCCATAGAGACCCCATAGAGACCCATAGAGACCCATAGAGACCCCATGTAGACCCCATAGAGCCCCATAGAGTACCACAGAGACCCAAAGAAACCCCATAGAGACGATGGGACCCCACAGACCCCATAGAGCCCTATAGAGACCCCATTGAGCCCCACAGGGACCCCATAGAACCCCATAGAGACCCATAGAGACCCATAGAGACCCATAGAGCCCCATAGAGACCCCATAGAGACCCATAGAGACCCCATAGAACCCCATAGAGACCCATAGAGACCCCATAGAGACCCCATAGAGACCCATAGAGAGCCATAGAGACCCCATAGAGACCCATAGAGACCCCATAGAGACCCATAGAGATCCATAGAGACCCCATAGAGACCCACAGGGACCCCATAGAGACCCAAGGAGAACAATGGGACCCATAGAGACCCCATAGAACCCCTTAGAGCCCCATAGAGACCCCATAGAGACCCATAGAGACCCCACATAGACCCCATAGAGTTCCATAGAGACCCCATAGAGACCCATAGAGACCCCATAGAGACCCCATAGAGACCCATAGAGACCCCATAGAGACCTATAGTGCAGAATGGGACCCATAGAGCCCCATAGAGACCCCATAGACCCCACAGAGACCCACATAGACCCACAGAGACTCTGTTTATTGCAGCCATACAGCATGTATTGGGATCCCCACCCCCTTCATCAATGGGGCAGGTGGTTCCCCATAGAGACCCCATAGAGACCCATAGAGACCCCATAGAGCCCCATAGAATCAAGGTGGTTCCGATCCGGTTCTGGTGGGTGGTTCCGGTTACTTCTGGGCCGGGATCATGTCGTCTATGGGCTGGTTCTGCTCCAGTTTCTTCTCCATCTCCACCATGAGTTTGACCCCATCCACCACCATCTGAACCTGCTCCACCTCCGAGAATCCCAAACGATCCGCGTTGGAAATGTCGAACACCGAACCCACAGCAGCCGTGTCCACACCGCCTATGGGGCAGGGATCACATTGACAGCCCCATAGAGACCCATAGAGACCCATAGAGACCCATAGGGACTCATAGAGACCCATAGAGACCCATAGAGACCCATAGGGACTCATAGAGACCCATAGAGACCCATAGAGACCCATAGAGACCCATAGGGACTCATAGAGACCCATAGAGACCCATAGAGACCCATAGGGACCCATAGAGACCCATAGAGACTCATAGAGACCCATAGGGACACATAGAGACCCATTGAGTGACCCCATTACACCGCCTATGGGGCAGGGATCACATTGACAGCCCCATAGAGACCCATAGAGACCCATAGAGACCCATAGAGACCCATAGGGACCCATAGGGACCCATAGAGACCCATAGAGACCCATAGAGACTCATAGAGACCCATAGGGACACATAGAGACCCATAGAGACCCATAGGGACCCATAGAGACCCATAGGGACCCATAGAGACCCATAGAGACCCATAGGGACACATAGAGACCCATAGAGGCCCATAGGGACTCATAGGGACCCATAGAGACCCATAGAGACCCATAGAGACCCATAGGGACCCATAGAGACCCATAGAGACCCATAGGGACCCATAGGGACCCATAGAGACTCATAGAGACCCATAGGGACCCATAGAGACCCATAGGGACTCATAGAGACCCATAGGGACCCATAGAGACCCATAGGGACCCATAGAGACTCATAGAGACCCATAGGGACCCATAGGGACCCATAGAGACCCACTGAGTGACCCAACTGAGACCATTGAGACCATTGACCCCATTGACTCCATTGGCCCCATTGACTCCATTGGCCCCATTGACTCCATTGACCCCATTGACCCCATTGAGCTCCATTAATCCCATTGACGCCCATTGACCCCATTGACTCCATTGGCCCCATTGACTCCATTGACTCCATTGAGCCCCATTGACCCCATTGACCCCATTGAGCTCCATTAATCCCATTGATGCCCATTGACTCTATTGACTCCATTGGCCCCATTGACCCCATTGACTCCATTGACCCCATTGACCCCATTGACTCCATTGACTCCCATTGATCCCATTGATCCCATTGATCCCATTGACTCCATTGACCCCATTGACTCCATTGACTCCATTGACTCCATTGAGCCCATTGAGACCCATTGAGCCCATTGACCCCATTACACCGCCTATAGGGCAGGGATCCCATTAACGCCACTCAGCCCCATAGAGACCCATAGAGACCCATAGAGACCCATAGAGACCCATAGAGTGACCCCATTACACCGCCTATAGGGCAGGGATCCCATTAACAGTCAGCCCCATAGAGACCCATAGAGACCCATAGAGACCCATAGGGACCCATAGAGTGACCCCATTACACCGCCTATAGGGCAGGGATCCCATTGACGACTGTCAGCCCCATAGAGACCCATAGAGACCCATAGAGACCCATAGAGACCCACTGAGTGACCCCATTGAGTGACCCAACTGAGACCATTGACCCCATTGACCCCATTGACCCCATTGAGCTCCACTGACCCCATTGAGCCCATTGAGACCATTGACTCCATTGACTCCCATTGACTCCATTGACTCCATTGACACCATTGACTCCATTGACTCCCATTGATCCCATTGATCCCATTGATCCCATTGACTACATTGACCCTATTGACTCCATTGACTCCATTGACTCCATTGAGCCCATTGACCCCATTGACCACACTGGCCCCATTGACTCCATTGGCCCCATTGAGCCCCATTGACCCCATTGACTCCATTGACCCCATTGACTCCATTGACTCCATTGGCCCCATTGACTCCATTGACCCCATTAACTCCATTGACCCCATTGACCCCATTGACTCCATTGACTCCATTGAGCCCATTGACTCCATTGACCCCATTGACTCCATTCACTCCATTCACTCCATTGACTCCATTGACCCCACTGACTCCATTGAGCCCACTGAGCCCCACTGACCCCATTACACCGCCTATAGGGGAACAAGAACAACACTGAGCCCCATTGAGCCCCATTGACCCCATTACACCACCTATAGGGCAGGGATCCCATTAACAACAGTCAGCCCCATAGAGACCCATAGAGCCCCATTGAGTGACCCCATTGACCCCATTACACCGCCTATAGGGCAGGGATCCCATTGACAACTGTCAGCCCCATAGAGACCCATAGAGTGACCCCATTACACCGCCTATAGGGCAGGGATCCCATTGACAGTCAGCCCCATAGAGACCCATAGAGACCCATAGAGTGACCCCATTCAGCCCATTGAACCCAGAGAGCCCATTGACCCCATTGAGTGACCCCATTGAGTCCATAAACCCCATTGACCCCACAGACCCCACAGACCCTATTACCCCCATTAACCCCATAACCCCATTACTCCCATTCGCCCCATATCCCCCATTGACCCCGCTGCCCCCATAGCCCCCTATAGCCCCATTCCCCCCATTACCCCCATTGACCCTATTGCCTCCATTACCCCCATTACCCCCATAACCCCCATAACCCCATTAACCCATTGACCCCATTACCCCCATTGACCCCACTACCCCCATTACCCCCATTACCCCCATTGACCCCACTACCCCCATAACCCCATTCACCCCATAGCCCCCATATCCCCCATATCCCCCCATAGCCCCAATGACCCCATAGCCCCCATATCCCCCATTGACCCCGCTGCCCCCATAGCACCCTATAGACCCATTCACCCCATAGCTCCATTGACCCCATATCCCCCCATTGACCCCATAGCCCCCATATCCCCCATTGACCCCACTACCTCCATTCCCCCCATTCCCCCCATTGACCCCACTGCCCCCATTACCCCCATTACCCCCATTGACCCCGCTGCCCCCATAGCCCCCTATAGCCCCATTCACCCCATAGCCCCCATTGACCCCACAGCACCCATAGCCCCCTATAGTCCCATTCACCCCATAGCCCCCATTTACCCCACAGCCCCCATAGCCCCCTATAGCCCCATTCACCCCATAGCCCCATTGACCCCATATGCCCCCATTGACCCCATTACCCCCATTAACCCAATTACCCCCATTGACCCCATCACCCCATTACTCCCATTCTCCCCATTCCCCCCATCACCCCATTACCCCCATTGACCCCATTACCCCCATTGACCCCATGTCCCCCATATCCCCCCATAGCCCCAATGACCCCATAGCCCCCATGTCCCCCATTACCCCCATTGACCCCATAGCCCCCATACCCCCATATCCCCTTATCCCATACCGGTGCCCCGTTTCTGTAGGCGCAGCCTTGTTAGGATCTCCTCGAATTTGGGATGTTGGCTGAGTTTGGGCAGTTTGACGTGGACGCCGCCGCGAAGCCCCGTGCCCAGGTTGGACGGGCAGGTCAGGATGTAACCCAGGTGCTCCGTCCACATAAAGGGGTGTCCGGCCTTCTTAAAGATCTCCTCGATCTGATGGGGGGGATATGTGGGGTTAGAGGGGGTGTATGGGGAGATATGGGGGGTTAGAGGGGAGATATGGGGGGTTAGAGGGGAATACGGGGGGATATGGGGGGGATATGGGGGGATATGGGGGGTTATAGGGAGGAGATGGGGGTTTAGAGGGGGATATGGGGGGATATGGAGGTATATGGGGGGTTAGAGGGGGATATGGGGGTATATGGGGGGTTAGAGGGGAGATATGGGGGGATATGGGGGGTTAGAGGGGGGATATGGGGGGATATGGGGGGTTAAAGGGGGGATATGGGGGGATATGGGGTGGATATGGGGGGTTAGAGGGGGATATGGGGGGGATATGGGGGGTTATAGGGGGTATAAAAGGGGGGTATGGGGGGTCAGAGGGGGGATATGGGGGGTTATAGGGAGTATAAAGGGGGGTATGGGGGGTCAGAGGGGGGATATGGGGGGTTAGAGGGGGATAGGAGGGATATGGGGGTATATGGGGGGTTAGAGGGGGGATATGGGGGGATATGGAGGGATAGAGGGGGGATATAGGGGTTAGAGAGGGGATATGGGGGTTAGAGGGGGGATATGGGGGGATATGGGGGGATATGGGGGGTTAGAGGGGGGATATAGGGGTTAGAGAGGGGATATGGGGGGTTAGAGGGGGGATATGGGGGTTAGAGGGGGGATATGGGGGGATATGGGGTGATATGGGGGGTTATGGGGAGATATGGGGGGATATGGGGGGATATGGGGGAATAAAGGGGGGTATGGGGGTTAGAGGGGGATATGGGGGGATGGGGGTGGATATGGGTGTTAGATGGGGGGATATGGGGTTAGAGGGGAGATATGGAGGGATATGGGGGGTTAGAGGGGGGATATGGGGGGTTATAGGGGGGGATATGGGGGTTAGAGGGGGGTGAGAGGGTTAGAGGGGGATATGGGGGGGATATGGGGGGATATGGGGTGTTAGAGGGGGATAGGGGGGGTTAGAGGGGGTATGGGGGGTTATGGGGAGATATGGGGGATTTAGGGGAAATAAGGGGATTTGGGGGGTTGAGGGGGAGAGGGGGAGGGGGGGTGGGGGTATTTGGGGGTCTTGAGGGGGGATTTGGGGGGATTGGGGGTTAGGGGGGATAGGGGGGATATGGGGGGGGGTGGGGGGATATGGGGTGGATATGGGGGTGTGTGGGGTTTGGGGG